>NC_000084.6:19572500-19832500 GCF_000001635.26 Mus musculus
CCCAGTAATTTACCCAGATTAAAAAGGAAAAGTGAAAATGTTTGGAAAGTATTTTATGAATGGACATCTGTACCTATTTCAAGTCACAAGTCTCACACTTGAACATATTATGTATACCCTATTATTCTAGAAAAGGAAAACTAGAGCTGCACAAAGTTGACTATACTCAGAGGACTGGGTACTGACGGGGGAGGGGGGTTTGCTACTATAGTCAGACAAGTGAAAATGACTGGAGGTCCTGTAAAATGCTCTATCATGACTGTTATGACCACATGATATTATGATTTATCAAAATTCATAGCAACATTAACACTCAGCATTATATTTAAAATTTTTTTCATTCACTTGGTAGAGGTGGTGAAATAGCTATGAATCTGGTATGTTTACAAATTATGGAAACACAAGAAATTATTACGTATACTTGAGAAGAACAGTGATCAAGTGAGAATGATGCAGGTTGATCCTCTATGTTTTCCAGTTTGCTAGAAGCTATCCCTAAACAGGCAACCCAGAATCATGAACACTAATCTTAATTCTATTCCTTCTAGATTTAATTTGCATATGTTTGCTATTTTACCCTACATTGAATCAAATCAGACTAATTACTATAAACAAATATACAGGAAGAGCAATGTTTGGACAGTGATGATCTACTAAAGTGTCACCACACAAGGTGATTGGAATTTCATTAAAATCAAAAGTAGAAATCCCTGTGGAAGAAAACCTCAAGATGAATAGACTTGAATCCTATTATGGTATTAAGAGCTACATGTTTATCATGACTGAGAAGAGATAAAATTTTGATACACAGCCTTACAGTTCATGTAAAATGTTCTTCCTGAAGAAAAGAGAAATTAACATTGAATATATGTACATTTGAAAAGTGCTTAGTGGTACGTTAAAGAATTACCATTAAAGTAGCATTACCATATCTGAAAATAAAATCTAGTAAGAGCAAATTATTTTATCTAACAATTTAAGATTAATAGTTGTTTCCTAAACAAGTAATACTTACCAAATTTTATCAATGTAAATTTATGCCAAAGGATTATATTAATAATAAACATTTATTTCTTTTGTTTTATATATATATGCTAAATAATATGTATCAAATGCTTGTGCCAAGAGTATGATAAAACATTGTAATAATTAAAACAAATCCTTAGCCATTCCTCAATAAGCTACCCTTAAATATTCTATATTTTGACTTACTATTTACTTTTTTGATGGTGTGGAGGTATACACATGCCAAGGCAAGTATATAGAGGTCAGAGTACAGTTGCCTTGCAAGAGTCAGTTGGTTTCTTTCCTTATGTGGGCTCCAGACTTCAAACTTGGACTGACAGTTTATCACCAATTAGTTTTACCCACTGAACAGAAATGTTGTCATCATAATTTTTACAATTTTTAAATCTGAGCTTCTTATCTGATAACTTATCTAATGAAGATTTCCTCTCAAAATATTATAAGCTTATGAAAAAATGGAAAAGCCCATTTGCTTGTCACTATATCTAGTGTGTAATATAGTGATAGGTTAATAATAAATGCATGACAACAAATGAGTGCATAAATAAATGAGATTTACATCTAAACTTAATGACATTGCTGAAATAGGTAGATGGTAAATTATAGACTTTAAAATCACTTTGTGACATCTTATTTAATGTTAAATCGTAGTGCCTACATTCAACAACCTTTTATCTTAATAGGTATGACAGGTGTTTAAGGAAATGACTCCATCAAAGCACTTGAGGTCTCTAATAGGGTATCAAGACCTTGATAGAGGTAGACATTGGTGAATTATATTTAGGAAGAAAGAAGAAAGCTCACTTTCTTACTTTTCTTTTTCTTTTTGGCTAAAATAATATTTTCAGTAATCTTCCAGCAACCACAAATATTCTTCCTTTCCCTCCCTCTACTACAATTTGATACAATTTGATATCATTCTCCATTTTAAACTCTCAATATGATTGACATATGGTAATAGATATTCAATAAATTTAAAAATTTTGAATAAATTACAGATTGAGAAATTCTTCAAATTCTAAACAATACGACAAGTTGTTCATCAGAATAAATCAGTACTGATTTTAGTCAAATGCTCCTTGATTAATCCAGGACAAGATCTCTGTTGGATGCTTCAGTGTTACATTATGTGGCTGTTTATTGCCATGTGGGATGATACTAAGCATCATAATTATCCAGGCACCCATTTTACAACTTTAGCACAGTAGCCTACTTAAGTGACAGTGATAGTAGAATGTTGCAAAAAGTAGGAAGGAGAAAAATATGTAACAAATGCAAAGTACTCATATTTGATCAGTAAAGCACAGTGCATATGATAGTATGCAATAGCTGCTTTTAACACTGACATAAAAGAGAAATTACAGTATCCTATAATATGTTAGGAATAAAAATTATGGCATTAATTATGTTTTCAATGATAATTGATACATAAAATAATTGTAAAAATATATTTCTTAACAACCGTGAATGATTGTTTTATTTAGAATTCACTGTATTTAGAGTATTCCTCTACTATTTCCATCCAAAAAATAGCAGTCTCCTTGATTCTCACCTTCTCTATTCTTCCCATTTAGAATATTTTCAAGAATTATACAATGCAGTTGGTCCACAGACTACTAAGTTTTCCTGGTGAATGTAAATGTTCAAGAAAAGTAAAATATTATAAGGGCCAAATAATTTTAAATTATCACATGATGTTCAGTCTCTAATCTAGAGTAGCACTGCTAGAAAACTTCAAACAAAAGGAAATATTCACCATCACTGCCATGACCAACTTCTTGCAACAAGCTGGACACAGTGCTAAAGAAATCCAGTTTAGCCAAGAGACTCAGAGTTTCTTAACTGCAAAGACATTTCCATCAGTAAGCATGATTCCATTTCCTATAAAAACTAGTAAAACCAATAAAGACTATAGCAGAGAGATAGACAAGATACAAACTTTTCCACGCTCTTTCAGGTTCCTAATATCAAAAGATAAAGATTTTTTTTAAATGAGAAAAGTGACAAAATACAGAAACAGGAATATTATTAGAAAGTGAAAGTGGAGGGCCATTCTACATGGGAGGGGTGATTCTCAAAGAAAATCATGCCCATGAGAATGGACTGTATATTGTGTAGTCAGGCTTTTAAAAGGTTGTGGTTAATTACAAATTAAGGTGGAAAATATTTGGATGACATTTTGTGGGGGTTTTTTTGTATGTATCATGATATCAAATGAATGATTTAAATAGACAAATCTGTAGACATTACTATATCTTTGTAATGAAGAGTAGAACCTGTAGTAGTTCTCTCAGTTAGTCCTAGCAAGTACAGGAACCAGCATGTGAACCTGGCCTGGAAAGAATAAACACTAAATGACTTCATGTGTCTTAACACCTATCAAAAGAATGGACTTAGGCACAAGGAACTCTTCTAGGTGTGGAATGGTAGATCTTACATAGAATCTCTAATATGCATTTTTATTCAATATGGAAGGGGGCAACTTTAATATAGAAAGTCTATCCCATTAACAAGCAGACAAAAAACAAAACAAATACACAAACAAGAGAACAAAAAATCTGTCTTTCAACAGCAAATGGATTACTCCAGGGGCTGTCATTCTCACCCTAGAAAAGGACAGCTGTTCTGCCACACAGTGAAGCCTAACTACTAACTGGCCATTGTCGTAACTTGTCTGTAAAATAGCAAGATACAAATAGTCATTCTAAGAAGGAACCAGACTTCTCTGTCAAATTCAATACATCCCTTGTGTGAACAACTGCAAACTGTTGTCGTCACTATTTCCTGTTTGCCAGGGTGTTTTTTTGTTTGTTTTGTTTGTTTGTTGTTGTTTTGACTATGGAAACTTTGACTCATGATTCTGTATTTCAATGGACTAAATCTCCTAAAATCAACCCTTCTTTGGTTATTATTGATAGAATATAATTTATTGATTAATTATATATTGATTGAGCACTTACTCTATAAATTCATGTATACTGGAAACATCCTATATACCTAGAATGTAATACTACTTAAAAGATAATAACTTATTGGTTCTAAAAGACATATATTTAGAGAGAATAAATATATAAATTTAAGATAGGTGATTTAGAATAGACAATATAGTTCTAAATTCTATAATTATAGATTCATAGATGGTATAGATACATAGATGATATGGATTATAAGTAATATTAATAGTTATTATATAATATAAATAAGATAGATTCAGATATATCAATATTTCTGAATATAAATAAGGAGAGATAATGTACATATAGGAGGTTTATAGATGGAATTAAATATTAATATCCATCTGTCTCATCATACTAAGTGTTAATCTTATAGGCATACACCCCCATTCATATCTTCCAGCATATATTGCCTTGGTTGAAGTGAGACAAGATAACAAAATGGAAGTAAATACATCTCATGGCAGTTGGTGCATTATCATATTAAGTGTTCCAAAGCATATGGATTGGTATCATGGGGAGTTCTAAGCATGGAACAAATTTAAGAGAATGGTGAGAGAGAACCCAGAAGACTGGAGAGACTGACATCTTGTGGCTCCCTGAGAAATTGCATCCTAGACAGATGAGAGCAGCTTGCTCAGTTTAGAAAGGGAGGAAGTAACAGGAACTACAAGAATGAAGAGGTGACTAAGAAACAAGATAAAGTACCTGGAATGTAAGTTATGTATGTTATTAATCCAGTAAAATTATTATTATCATCGTAATCATTATTATTATTATTATTATTACATCTTCTTAACATCTATAAAAGTGCAACACTAGGATAGAGTTATCTATATATATCTATATGTCTATGGAGAGGTCATAATCCCATAGAGAGTTAAGGATGATTTTCAATCCTCCATGGCCAAACTCGTTGTTTTGGTAGAAAATTTATGAATCTCATAAGATTGTATAGAAGAAAAACTCTTTTGATTTCCTTCACCTTTGTTGAAAATAATAATTGGTGAGAATTGGCCACATCCTGATTGGCAAAACCACTGCTCAGTTACTTAGAGCCTTCTGTGTCCTCAACGTCAGACTAGTATATGTACAGCTCTGTGGTGCTTTAGGGTACTGGGCATCATAAGCTCTTGGAACATAAAGGTATATTTTCATAAAGCAAGATACAAGTAATTATATAAATGAACAAAATAAAGGAGAATCATCATGAATTCATCTCCTTCAGACACAAAATGTAGAAAACAAATCACTTAAGATTATTGATATTTGATCCCTTGACACACCTGCCTGACTCAGAGCATATTTACACATCAGTGTGTACAAAACTGATCAGGAGAAAACTGTCAGAAACCAAGTGCTGTCCAAGATGACAATGAAAGGAGAAATTTAAGAAAGGATGGATAATCAACTCTATCAAGGTTATATAATATAGGGATTACAGATTAAGAATGGTTAAAAGGCTACAAAAGTCAAATCTTATTGTATTAACAGCATGACAGTGACTTTGAAGTCTTACTTTAGGAGAAAACAGAATGCAATTTAATGGAACAACATTACTACATAATGTTTCACAGAGAACATACAGAAAACTTTAAATAGCAGACAAATCATGAAATTCTGTTTTGTCTCAATTATAGGAAAGATGTTTATGAGGTAAATTTATGATCTAATTACATTTAATTGCTACATATATGTATATATAGAATATGTATATATGGTCCACTTGGACTACATTTGCATTGCTTTATTTATCATTTGCACATTAACAGTTTTAAAAAAATTAGCCTGTGTAGTGCTGAATTACTGAAGCAAGAGTTTGAATATAACTTAAAAGGAAATCTAAAGGATAACATGAGCTTGTTATGGGAATGTTGACCACAAGATCATTACTGATGCATCAACACTTTTGCACATCCAGAAATAGAGCAAATCATAGTCTGTAACAGAGCTGTTCCTGTCTCCGCTCAAGTAGCATGCCTATGTCATGAAATTCCGTGAGGAAAATGGAAAAAAGCTAAATTTATAGCTTTAGATGATGCCTGTGAATAGTTCTTGTTGTGAGATAAACAAAACAAAAACGTATCACATTATTCAGGGTCAAGAAAATGTTGCACTTGTTTTAATGTGTGTTATTTGGCTCTTACATTTTCAAAGATCTAGTTTGAGAATAATGAACTCAAAGCAAGACAAATTCTGAGGAACAAGAGGCTCTATAGCCATGAGAAATATATGTCTACTTATTAGTCCATTGCCTTCTATTATTACAGAGTAAAGAATCAATATACACATGTACATGTGTGTCTATATTCCTTATATTATACACATGTATATATTCCTTATAATGTTCTAGTACATTTTAACTCCAGACAGTAATTGACATTCAATGAATTATTTAAGAAAAGACGTCTGTTAATTGATAAGGAGTTAACATCAAAAGCACAGATGGTGGTGGCACCATTAGACTATGGTGATAGTTCATTGTGACATAAGAAAAACAAAATATTGTCAGACCTACTGGATCACATATAAATGCAGACAGATAATCTGAATTTTTCTTAAATACTCCATGAATGAACAATTTATTAGGAAGCTGAGAGTCAAGAACAGAAAAGGTTGCAGAGTTTTGTGGAAAGAGGAGTAGAGGAGAAAGAGTTGAGTTGCAGAGTAAAGTTACCTAGTCAATCTAAAGCAAGTTTGCTTTGTCAGGCAAACCTATTAGGTTTATAAGTATGAAGTTGTAATGACCCCAATCACCATTTGTATGGCGTTCTTAATTCACATTCAGTTTCCAGGTGCAGAAAAGGAATATGTGAAGAATGGCATTTAGCCATAATGAAGCTTTGTTAGAAGAAAGATGGTTAATGCTCTGATTTAAGTATATTTTTAGAATTTTAGAACTTGAAGAAACTTTGAAAATATTTTAGTGCCATTGGGGGAAAATATCAGAACACAGATTTTGTAAGATACTTGTTTTCAAATGCCAGATACATTTATCATTACTCTTTGGGATTGCTTTGCTTCAAGAGTGATTTGGAAACAATAACATGTTCCTTCAAAATACATTAAAGATTAAAGTAAGACAAAAAGGAAAGTTACAGAAATCATTAGAGTCTGAGACACATAATTGGCGTTTAAGAAATGTTTTTCTTGTCTGTCTTTGTCTGCATTATACTAGTCACATTTAGAAAGTGTGTGTGTGTGTGTGTCTGTGTGTCTGTGTGTTGCTAAAATATTTACAGATATTTCTCCCCTGTTAGTGCATTTAAAATTCTTCAGTGGCCAAACAAATGGGAAATTTTAGTAGATCAACTATGTTTTAATCTCATGGAATTAACCTTTTCTTAAGGTGATGAGTAAGAAAATTGCTGAGAGTAACTTCTGCTTACTAGTTCATCTTATTTTGTTTACTTGTTTATAGAAACTCCTTAGGGAGCTAATAAGTTATGGAAAGGAGAATGAGAGTAGATGAAGACAGGGGGATCTTCAGTGTACATTCTATATATATTGAATGGCATAATGTAACCCAGGAAAATAAAATAATGAAAAATAGTTGAAACATGTAAAAATGCTTTCTTTATATAAAGTGGATCACAAACACAGAAAGATGACCACTGAGACTCTTTGTGATGAGTAAAACTCTCAGATGAGCATTCACACAGTTCCTAACTCAGTGTATATTCTAGCAAAGGAGTTTAGCTTGTTTAGTAGATTCTCTTTTGATAACAGTTAAGTTGCCAAGGTTCCAAGTGCAGACATGGCTCTTCTGTCTGCTTTGTAGGTCAGAAATTCCGATCTTGAGGTTCCAAACTGTTTGATTTCAATGTTCCTGTGGCAGTTACACACAATATTAGTTCCTTTGTGTTCCATAGCTGGACTCAGTGCATTAACTCTTCTTTTGTTCTGGAGTCCGCCAAGGCAATTCCAACCTTCTCTACTCTAAGCCTACCTCTAGAGAGTGTATTTTTAGTCAGTCAGAGCCTAGGAGGCAAATGTCCCATTCATTTTCAGTTTCCTCACTGGCATCCAGCATGCAGCTTAGCAGCTATGGCTCTATTAGTTCAGGAAGCAATCAGGTAGGCAAGTCACAGGTAAACATTCTTTCTGCCTCTTATATTAATTCCCTCACAGTAGAGTTATGATGACATTCTGAAACTTGACAATGGCAACAGAGTCAGTCTTGTCCCTTTCAAGCTGCATTTTACAGATGCAGAGAACCGAAAGAAAAAGGGGAGCTGCAAGGGGTATGGAAGAGTGCAGCTGGCAGGGTAATGATCAATGCAACAAGGGATGCTATATGCATGCGAAAAAGAATCAAACTAAAACCATTTAATATTTTCAGTTAATGATTAATTACTCATTTCAAGAATGAACCACTAAGAGACAAGAGTGATAAGTACTACAACAAAGCCAGAATACAGTAGCAAAGAAATACTATTTATATATATATATGAAATAGAAGGGAAACACAAATGGAGTTTCATTGCAGAAATGCTATTTGTGATGAAATGGGAAAGATGAACAAAGGTTGGCTGTAATGATGGAGATGCAGAAAGGTTCAGCATCCCTTCTAAAGATTCAAAAAGGACTGAGCTCAACACAGAGGTCTTGGACTGTGACAAAAGGAATAGTGGTAGGAGCTGTGGTTGAGCTTCAGAACCCAGGGCATGTAAGACATTGTAGCAACCATTAGGTCTCTGCCATACATCCTTAGAACAAAGGGAAAGACATCCAATGTCATGGGGAGAATGTAGCAAGCCAATGAGTGAAAGAAGAGAGACTGGATTGTACCACCATATCATGTGGCCAAATAAGGAAAGATGATGGTAGAAAGGGGAACAATGGTGGGAAATGGAGAGAAATAAATGTGCTTAGAAGAAATGTGAGAGAGAAAAGCTGGAGTCATGGTTTCACTATAGAAGTAAAGTGATAAACAGGTATCAGTCTGCTAGATGGGGGAATCTAACCTTAATAAACTGCTGCATTTATAGGACTTAAATATTCTTTTTTATAATTCTTATTTTTATTAGATATTTTCTTTATTTACATTTCAAAAGTTATCCCCTTTCCCAGTTTCCCCTCTGAACACCCCCTATCCCATCTCCCCTCTCCCTGCTTCTATAAGGGTGCTCCCCTACCCATCCACCCACTCCTGTTTCCCCATCCTGGCATTCTCCTATACTGGTATACTGGAGCTTCAAGCCTTAATAGGACCAAGTGCCTCTCCTCCCATTCATATCCAACAAGGTCATCCTCTGTTACATATGCAGCTGGAGCAATGAGTCACTCCATGTGTACTGTTTGTTGGTAGTGTAGTTCCAGGGAGCTCTGGGAAGTCTGGTTGGTTCATATTGTTGTTCCTCCTATGGGGCTACAAACCCTTTCAACTCCTTCAGTCCTTTCTCCAATTTCTCCATTGGGGACCCCATGTTCAGTCCCATGGTTGGCTGCAAGCATCCACTTCGATATTTGACAGTTTCTGGCAGAGCCTCTTGGGAGACAGCTATATCAGGCTCCTGTTTGCAAACATTTCTTGGCATCCACAATTGTGTCTGTGTTTGATAACTGTATATGGGATGGATCCCTAGGTGGGGCAGTCCTGGATGGTCTTTCCTTCAGTCTCTGCTCCACACTTTGTCTCTGTATCTCCTCCCATGGGTATTTTGTTCCCCCTTCTCAGATGGACAGAAGTAGCTATACTTTGGACTTCCTTCTTCTTGAGCTTCATGTCATCTGTGAATTGTTCCTTGGGTATCCCGAGCTTTCGGGCTAATACCTACTTAGCAGTAAGTGCATACCATGTGTGTTCTTTTGTGATTGAGTTATCTCACTCAGGATATTTTCTAGTTCCATCCATTTGCCTAAGAATTTCATTTTTTGTTTGTTTTGTTTTGTTTTGTTTTGTTTTTTTATTAGGTACTTTCTTCATTCACATCTCCAGTGCTATCCCAAAAGTCCCCCACACCCTCCCCACCACTCCCCCAACCACCCACTCCCACTTCCCAGCCCTGGCATTCCCCTGCACTGAGGCATATAAAGTCTGCACGACCAATGGACCTCTCTTTCCACTGATGGCTGAACCAGGCCATCCTCTGATACATATGCAGTTAGAGACAAGAACTCCGGGGGGCACTGGTTAGTTCATATTGTTGTTCCACCCATAGGGTTGCAGATCCCCTCAGCTCCTTGGGTACTCTCTCTAGCTCCTCCATTGGGGGCCCTGTGATCCATTCAATAGCTGACTGAGCATCCACTTCTGTGTTTGCCAGGCCCCAGCATAGTCTCACAAGAGACAGCCATATCTGGGTCCTTTCAGCAAAATCTTGCTAGTGTATGCAATGGTGTCAGCTTTTGGAGGTTGATTACGGGATGGATCCCCGGATATGGCAGTCTCTAAACGGTCCACCCCTTCGTCTCAGCTCCAAACTTCATCTCTGCAACTCCCTCCGTGGGCGTTCCGCTCCCAATTCTAAAAAGGGGCAAAGCGTCCACACCCTGGTCTTCATTCCTCCTGAGTCTCATGTGATTAGCAAATTGTATCCTATATCTTGGGTATTGTTTTTAATACCTAGGTAGTACTAAATATTCTTAACTCAGGATGTTTCAGTAGTTGGGAGTATTTATTTCCAACACACAGTTATGTCTCTTGTGATTGGAAAACAATAAAAGCATAAAGCAAATGGATTCTGAGCAGAAATTCTACATGACAAGGACCCAGTTAATAGTAATTAAAGGATCAAAGATGAAAGCCAAGGGTTAAATAATTACAGTTGTTTTTAGATACTGGGTGAGTTATTTGAAAATCTGTATTATTTATACATTTGGGTAAGGTGTAATATTTATGAACAGTTCAACAGCGAAGTAGTATTCCATTGTGTAAATGAACTCCATTATTCTGCATCCATTCTCTTGTTGTGGGACATCTGGGTTGTTTCCAGCTCCTGGCTATCATGAATTAGGCCACTATGAACATAGTGGAGCACATGCTCTTGTGGCATTGTGGGCATTTTTTGGGTATACTCCCAGGAGTGGTATAGCTAGGTCTTCAGATAAAACTATTTCTAATTTTTGGATGAACTGCCAGATTGATTTCCAGAGTGGTTGTATCAGTTTTCAACTCCACCAGCAATGAAGGAGTGTTCCTCTTTCTCCACATCCTTAACAGCATCTGCAACAAGCTGAGATTTTTATCTTACCTATAATCATTTGTGTAAGGTAGAATCTCAGGGTCATTTTGATTTGCATTTCCCTGATGACTAAGGATGCTGAACATTTAACTGCTTCTTGTCCATTCGAGATTTCTCTGTTGAGAATTCTCTGTTTAGGTATGTACACCTTTTTAAAATTGGGTTATTTGGGTTTTTTGGAGTCTAACTTCTTAAGTTCTTTATATATTTTAAATATTATCCCTTTATAGGATATAGGGTTAGTGAAGAACTTTTCCTAACCTGTAGGATACCATTTTGTTCTTTGCCTTACAGAAGCTTTTTAGTTTCATGAGATCTTGTTTATCATTTGTTCTTAGAAGCTGAGCCCTTAGTGTTCTGTTCAGGAAAATTTCCCATGCATCAATGCAGTCAAGACTCTTTCCCACTTTCTCTTCTAATAGATTCAGTGTATATGGTTTTATGTTGTGGTCTTAATTTACTTGAACTTGAGCTTTGTGAAAAATGATAAATATGAATCACTTTGCATTCTTCTATATGAACACTGTCAGTTAGACCAGTAATGCTTGTTAAAGATGCTTCCTTTTCTACACTGTATAGTTTTGGCTTCTTTGTCAAAAATCAAGTGTTTATACGTGTGAGGGTTTATATATCTGGGTCTTCAATTTTATTCTATTAATTGATCTGTCTGTCTCTGTACCAATATCATGAGGGTTCTTTTTTTTTTTTTTTTTTTTTTTATCACTATTGCTCTGTAGTACAGCTTGAACCAAGGAAGGTGATTCTCCCAGAATTCTTTTACCATTCATAATTGTTTTGACTTTCCTGGATTTTTTGTTATTCTATGTAAAGTTGTTCTTTCCATTTCTGTCAAGAATTGTATTCGAATTTTGATGGGGATTGCACTGAATCCATCTATTGCTTTTGGTAAGATGGCCATTTTCACTATGTCAATCCTATGTATCCATGAGCATGGGAGGTCTTTTCGTCTTCTGAGGTAGTTTTCAGTTTCTTCCCGGATTTGAAGTTCCTGTCATGCAGATCTTTCACTTGCTTGGTTAGAGTTACACCAAGATATTTTATATTTTTTTGTGGCTATTGTGAAGGGTTCTGTTTCCCTAATTTCTTTCTCAGCCTGTTTATCATTTGTATAAAGGAAGGCTACTGATTTGTTTGAGTTAATTTTATATACAGCCACTTTGCTGAATTTGTTTATCAGATGTAGTTCTCTGGTAGAATTTTTGGGGTGTCTTACATATAATATCATATCATCCGTAAATAATGATACCTTGACTTCTTTCTTTTCAAATTGTATTCACTTCATCTCCTTTTGTTGTCTAATTGTGCTAGCATAGTACCATATTGAGTAGATAGGAAGAGTGAGTGACAACCTTTTTTCTCCCTGATTTTAGTGGGATTTCTTCTAATTTCTCTCCATTTAATTTGATGTTGGCTGTTTGTTTGCTGTATAATTTTTTATTATGGTTTAGATACGTGCCATGAATTCCTGATCTCTTCAAGACTTTTAACATGAAGTATTATACTTTGAAGGCTTCTCTCAACATCTAATAAGATGATCATATGACTTTTTTCTTTGAGTTTGTTTATATAGTGGATTGTGTTAATTAATTTTTATATGTTGAAACAACCTTGCATCCCTGGGAAGAAGTCTACTTGATCATAGTGAATGATGGTTTTGATGTGTTTTTGAATTGGATTTTCAAGAATTTTATTGAGTATTTTTGCATAGATATTCATAGCAGAAATTGGTCTGAAGTTCTCTTTTCTTGTTAGGTCTTTGTATGGCTTAGATAACAAAGGAACTGTGACTTCATAGAATGAATAAGATAGTGTTCCTTTTGTTTCTATTATGTGGAATAATTTGAGGAGTATTGATATTAGCTCTTCATTGAAGGTCTTGTAGAATTCTGCACTGAAACCACATGGCCTTGGCCATTTTGTGGTTGAGAGGTTTTTTGTTTTTTGTTTTTTTTTTTTTGATTTTTTTTAATTAGATATTTTTTTCATTTACATTTCAAATGCTATCCCCAAAGCCCCCTATACCCTCCCCTGGCCCTGCTCCCCAACCCACCTAGTTCTGCTTCCTGGCCCTGGCATTCTCCTGTAGTTGGGCATATGATCTTCACAATACCAAGGACGTCTCCTCTCATTGATAGCTGACTAGGCCATCCTCTGCTACATATGCAACTAGAGACACAGCTCTGGGGGGGGGGGTACTGTTTAGTTAATATAGTTCATATTGTTGTTACTCCTATAGGGTTGCAGACCCCTTTAGCTCCTTGGGTACTTTCTCTAGCTCCTTCATTAGGGATCCTTTGTCCCATCCAATAGAGGACTGTGAGCATCTACTTCTGTATTTTCCAGGCATTGGCATAGCCTCACAAGAGAGAGCTATGTCAGAGTGTTAATGAGTGTTTCTATTTCTTTACAGGTTATGGAACTGTTTAGCTAGTTTACCTAATCTTGATTTATATTTAGTATGTAGTATCTGTCTAGAAAGCCATCCATTTCATTTGGATTTTCCAGTTTTGTTGAATATAGACTTTTGTAGTAAGATCTGATTTTTTTCAAAATTTTCTCAGGTTCTGTTATGTCTCCCTTTTTTATTTCTGATTTTGTTAATTTAGGTAATATCTCTGTGCTCTTTAGTTTGGTTTAGTTGATTCTTCGTATAGTTCTCTTTGTTTCTAATTGGTTAATTTCAGCTCTGAGTTGGGCTATTTTATTCCTTCTGTTCCTCTTCTATGTATTTGCTTCTTTTTGTTCTAGAGCTTTCAGTTGTGCTGTGAAGATGATAGAATAGGATCTCTCCCATTTATCTATGAAGGCACTTAGTGCTATGAATTTTCCTTTTAACACTGCTTTCATTGTATGACATAGTTTGGGTATGTTCTGCCTTCTAGAAAGTCTTTAATTTCTTTCTTTCATCCCTGACCAAGTAGTCATTGAGGAAAGAGTTGTTCAGTTTCCATGAGTATGTGTATTTTCTGTTGTTTTTGTTTTATTGAAGTACAGCCTTAGTTCATGGTCATCTGATAGAATGCATGGATTTATTTCAATCTTCTTGTATCTGTTGAGGCTTGGGTTTTGCCCAATTACATGGTCAATTTTGGAGAAGTTTAAATGAGGTTCTGAGAACAAGCTATATTCTTTTGTTTGGGAGTAAAATGTTCTGCAGATATCTGTGAAATCCATTTGATTCATGACTTCGCTTAGTTTTGCTTGTCTCTCTGTAGTTTCTTTTAATGACCTGTCCGTTGGTGACAGTGTGCTATTGAATTCTCTCACTATTATTATTTGAGGCTCAATGTGTGTTTTGAGTTTTAGTAGAGTTTCTTTTGCAAATGTGAGTGCAAATGCAAACATTTTGCATTTGTGGCATAGATGTTCATAATTGAGACTTCATGTTGGTGGATTTTTTCTTTGATGGGTATGAAGTGTCTTTCCCCATCTGTTTTGATTTCTTTTGGTTGGCACTCTAATTTATTGGATATTAGAATGGTTACTCCAAATTGTTTCTTGGGATCATTTATTTCGAAACTTTTTTTTTCCAATTCCCTACCCTTAAGTGCCTGTCTTTGTTACTGAAATGCATTTCCTGTATGCAGCAAAATGATGGATCCTGTTTTATGTATTCAACTGATTAGTCTCTGTCTTTTTATTGCATAATTTAGTCCATTTATATTGAGATTTAAAGACCAATGATTGTTAGTTCCTGTTATTGTTTTTGTTGGATGTGGTATGTGTTTGTGATTCTCTTATTTTGGGTTTGTTGTAAGATAACTAATTTCTTGTGTTTTCTTGGATGTAGTTGGAGTTTTCCCTCTAGTATCCTCTGTATGGTTGTATTAGTAGAAAGATATTGTTCACATTTGATTTTGTCATGAAAAATCTTTGTTTCTCCAACTATGGTTAATGAGAGTTTTTCTGGGTATAGTAGCTTGGGATGGCATATGTGGTCTCTTAGGGTCTGTATAACATCTGTACAGGATCATCTGGCTTTTATCATCTCTGTTGAGACATCTGATATAACTCTGATTGGTTTGCCTTTATATGATACTTGGCCTTTTCCTCTACTGCTTTTAATATTCTTTCTTTGTTCTTTACATTTAGTATCTTGATTATATTTTGCTGGAGCATTTTCTTTCTGGTCCAATCTATTTAGAGTTCTATATGCTTCTTGTACATTATGTTTATTTCTCTCTTTAAGTTAGAAAAGTTTGATTCTACAATTTTGTTGAAGATTTTTTTAGCCCTTTAAACTTGGAATCTTTACCCTCTTCTATTCCTGTTATTCTTGGGTTTGTCTTTTCATTGTGTTGCAAGTATCCTGAATGTTTGGGTTTAAGAACATTTTACATTTATTTTCTTTGACTTATGTTTCAATATCTTCTATGGCTGAGATTCTCTCTTCCATCTTTTGTATCCTGTTGATGATGTTTGCATCTGTATCTCCTGATCTGTTTCCTATGTTTTCCATTTTGAATGTTCCCTCCATCCTTCATTTGTAATTTATTGTTTTTATCTATCTATCTATCTATCTATCTATCTATCTATCTATCTATCTATTTTTGTCTTGGACCGTTTTGTTCAATGCTTCACCTGTTTGCCTATGTTTTCCTGTATTTCTTTAAGGGAGTTATTTCTAACCTCCTGAAAAGACCTCTATCATCTTCATGAGATGGGATTTTAGTTCAGAATCTTGCTTTTTAGTTGTGTTAAGGTATCTAGGGTTTACTGGGGTAGAAAAACTGTGTACTGGTGTTTACAAATTATATTGGCTTGCTTATGTTCTTTAGCTTGTGTTTCACCATCTGGTTATCTCTGGTGTTAACTGGACTGGATGTCTCAGACTGGAGCAGGCTTTTTTGGAGGCAGGTAGGAGTCAGGCAGTGCTGTCTCTGGTTAGGATAGGTCTCCTGTGTCCCTAGTTAGGGCAGACTTTCTGAAAGTTAGGCAGATTGTGGGGTTCAGGAGGAAGGCATGTCACCTTGCCATAAATGCAGGTAGAGGTGCAAGTCAGAAGGAAAATGGAGCTCAGCAAGAAGGCCACATCTGCTGGACTTTGTAAGGGTCTCAGCTGGCAATAATATTGAGGCTGGGGTCTTAACTGTGTCCCTGGTTAGAGGAAATCTTCTGGGAGACAGGCAGACCTCAGAAGTGCCATGTGTGCAGGTGGAAGTGCAGACCACAAGGGGGATGGAGTCAAATAGTCTATTTTCATGGAGTAGCTCACAAACTGACTCAAAAGGAAGAAAAAAAATGTTCTTTGTAATAACAACTGTGGTTGTCATTTAAGAGAAAGCACTGAAACTAAATATTAATAAATACTACTTTTTAAGTTATCTGTGAAACCATAAATGTACAGAGCAAAGAAAATTAGTTAACCTACAATGGAAAATGACAAGGTCACATAAAAATTAGGCCTATTGAAGTAGTATCTGGTAATTCAATGGAAACTCTGAAATCTAGAAGTCCTAGAAAGATGCTCTACAAGTTCTGAGAGACCACAGATGACAGGATAGACTATAGTCACAATTCACTGAGAAAGAACAGAAATTCATAATTAAAACAAACTTAATCTATAAAATACAAAAAGAAAATATGAAGAATCAATGAAATTAAAAATTGATTCTTTGAGAAAATAAACAAGACTGACAAACCTCTTAGCCAAATTACCAAAAAAAAAAAAAATCAGGAAAATATCTTAATTAATAAAACTACATATTGAAAGGGAGACATTATAACAGACACCAAAGAAATTCAGAAAATCCTAAGGACTTACTTTTAAAATCTGTATGTCACCAAACTGTAAAAATAATCTAATCTAATTCCTTTATATACACAACATAATAAAGTTAAATTAAGATTACAAAAACAAGTTAAACAGACTTATAACTCCTACTGAAAAAGAAGCAGTAATGAACATTTCTCTTAACCAAAAAGTTCCAGGGCCAGATGGATTCAGTGCAGAATTCTCTTAGACTTTCAAAGAAGAACTAACTCCAGTACTCCTCAAATTATTCCACAAAATTAAAAACTGAAGAAAATTTTCATAATTCATTTTATTAAGCTTCTATTACACTATGCTCAAGACTCAACTATAACATCAAAATATCAACCAATATCCCTCAGCAACATAGATACAAAATAAATGTAGTAAAATAATTGCTAACTAAATTCAAGAACACATCAAAAAGACTGCCATGATCAAGCTGGTGTCATTCCAGAAATGTAGTCATAATTCAACATATTTAAATCAATAAAAACAATCTATCACATAAGCATACTGAAAGATAAAAGCCACATGATCACACTAGGTTCCTATGAAAAAAAAATCCAACAATGCAAAATGAATACAATCACCACTAGAATTCCAATACAATTCTTTTCATAAATTGAAAAGGAAAAATATCTTTAACTTCATATGAAAACTCAACATTGCCAAGAGTGGTAAATGATCCTGAATAATAAGAGAACTGATAGAAATTGACCATCTCTGATTTCAAGATGTTTTACAAAGCTATGGTAATATAAACATCATAATATTGCCATACAAATAGACGCATCTGTCAATGAAATAGAATTGAAGGCACAGATATAACCTCTCACTCTGAAAGATATCTGATTTTGACAAAACAGCCCAAACTGTACACTCAAAACTAGCATCTTCAATAAATGGTGCTGCTCAAGTTAGATTTTTACATATACAAGAATGCTGATGCACCTGTATCTGTCACTCTTTACAACAGTCATTTCTAAATGGATCAAAGACCTCAAGGTGAGATACCCTGAGTCTTATAGAAGAGAAAGTGGGCAGCAGCCTTGGAGTCTCTGGCATATGAAAGGATTTCCTGAACAGGACAACAGTAGCACAGGCACTAAGGCCATCTCTTAAACATCACTTCATGAAGCTGGGGGATTTCTATAAAGCCGAGGGCACTATTATTTGAGCAAAATAAGTAAATGCAGACTAATAATAAAAATAAGGATAGTTATCAATTATACACCTGGTAGTGGGTCAGTATCTAGAGTATAGTGTAGGAGGAACTTAGCCAAGCAGACCCAGCCACAATGCTGGCCCGTGCACTGCTACTTCCTCCCTGAGGCAACCTAGAATCTGCAGGCATGCCTAGAGACTGCTGATGCTGAATCAGGCAATGAAGTAAGCCAATAAAAAAGAGAAGGTGTAACCTTTAGCTACTTGAGAGCTAATGAATAAATGAGGTTTGAACAGAATTTTTGTCTTGCCTCCTTCCTTTGTGTGTTCTAATCCCAAAATTTGTCATTGTAGCTCCCTTCCTTTGAGAACCCTGTTGTTGAAGTCTTGCATGTCAGAGCAGGATACAATGTTACATAATCACAGAAAGATAAATGTACATATGAACCCACAGAGATGTGATAGCATGGAAACAACCGGCACAAATTCAAAGCAGACAAAATCCAATTATTGAGAAGAGGAAGGGGGAACCAACTCTCACTCCTAACCAAGAAGCTGTTTGGAATTGACATAAGCTGGGAAAGAGAAAATCATTTTTTATTGAAGAGGGGTATCATTGGCTGTATCAACCACATTCCAGAACAAGTGCATTCCCCTTCTCCAGGAGTTCCCTGCCCATACAAAAGAACTTCACAATTACTTGATGCTTTTTGCTTGGTTTTGATATTTATTTGTCTGTTTCTTTTGTGTTTCATTTTGTGTTTTGGTGTTTATAGTTTCATTTTTTTGTTTGTTTGTGAGTGAGGGTGTGTGTGTGTGTATGAGAGGGGGGGCACTAAAGAAGCATGAAAGTATGAAGTTATAGTAGGGAAGTAGGGACTATCTTGGAGGAGTTGGAAGAGGAAAGGAGTATGATCAAAATATGTTATACAAATTTTAAGGAAATAAAGGTTTCTTTAAAAGTAAGCAAGATGTGGATAAAAACTCAAAATATTGGTCAAATATATTAGAAGTACATTATGGAGAAAAGCAATGACTTTCCATAGTGATATATGAGACTTTCATGCTATGGTGTCCAGTGTATCTTGTTTTAGGTTACCTCATGCATTCCTCAACATAATAGGAGAAAGAAGAATGCTCTTGTTTCAAGATGGAGAAACCAAATCACACAAAACTGTAAGAATGTCCTTCCCATCAAAACAGCTTTTATAGATTCTCAGAATTAGAATCCAAATACCTGTGTTTCCAGTTTAATAATTGTAATGAGTACCTTGGAGAGCTCCCTGGCCTTTATTCATGTGTTCTTTAAAATCTTCCCCAAAGAGCTTAAGAACAATTGACTTTGTTGCATTGCTTTTGATACTCCTGCCTAAAATGGAAACAAGCAAATTCTGTTTTTAAGGGCTAAATCTTGCTATCTCAAAGTAGGTCAACAAGGAGTGTTTAATTTGCCAATATGGGAGGCATTTCACATTACCCATAGTGGACTTTAGCTTTCGAATTTG
Organism: Mus musculus; assembly: GCF_000001635.26. Lineage (NCBI taxonomy): Eukaryota > Metazoa > Chordata > Mammalia > Rodentia > Muridae > Mus > Mus musculus. The sequence continues at coordinate 19,592,113 of NC_000084.6, forward strand.
GAAAAACACATTTACATTGGCCTACTTCAATTCTGTTTTCTCAAACTGCTACAAAGATTGTTGTTTAAAATTGGATCTGTAAGTAACCAAGATACCAAAAAGCCTATAGCAAACAAAACAAATTCTTATAATCTGATTGTTCAGGTACCAAATAACTTTTAAAACGGGTGATTTAATTTGTATTACATCTTAATGGGAATAAAAGACAAGGAGAATATATTAATGAAAGTTAGATAATCAGTGACTCTCAGGATGAAAAGGATGTTGAGGGTGATCCATATTAACATCACAAGTCTAGCTTACAATATAAGCAACCAGGGAATTTTTCAAAAGTACCACTTCAGAATCTTTTGGTATAAAAACTTCATTTTGCCTATGGTACTAGAATCATGTTAGTTCTTTTAAAAACAGTTTCTCAGGCAATAGAACATTCACTCAGGTATGTAATCAACATATCAGTAACAATTCTGCAAAGTTAATAGGAACAATAAAAGAACAATTTGATCTCTGTGGATGAAGACCACAGTAAGAAAATCTACATGAATGGTCCAACAAACAGCCACTCCTAGATGGAGAGGAAAAAAAGATGTTTCAGACCACCAAAGGTACAGATTAATGTTTTGACCCTTTAATTAAGGATAAAACACCTGAAAACATACTTAGAAGGGAAGTCTCTGTTATTCACATAGAAAATATTTCTATTTTGCTTTCAACAAAATTGCAAAACAATGCATCATAAATGTAAGTTTGTGAAACACTACCTAGATTAATACAGAGAATATGCAATTTTTGAACATTACTATGAAGTACTGGATGCAGAAAACAGGATAAACTAATATTCAACCTAAAATGATGTAGGTCATTGAACATAAGATTATGGCTGAGTGGTTGGTTCATACAAATACATGCAAGTAACATTTTTCTTTGTCAAAGAAGAAAACTTTGAATCAGTTACACTCTAGTTGATATAAACATACCTGACACCAATACATTTCTTCCTAATTCTGGTCTCCTTTAAAAGGTCTCAGAAGTATACACCATGTTGCACAGCTTTGACATCAGCATTCTGGAGGTAGAGGCAGGAAACTATCTTTGAGCCTGCAGCCAACTTGGTTTACATAATGTGTTAGAGACCAGCCAGTGATACATAGAAATACCTTATCTATGTCAACAAACAAGTACATAGGCCCAAAACTCTTCCAGAAATAGTTTCTAGAACTAATGAAGGAAGTATACAAGGTTGTTCTGGATCATCTTGCAGCACCAGCATGTTTAAAAACAAATACAGAACAACATAAAACAATGTCAGAGTATGTAAAAGCCAAAGAATGGAGCTAACAAAGTTAGACAAAGCTAAACTGATTTCAAAGATAATGGAAGTACAATTGTATTGAATTATGGTCTGGCATACAAATGTGATATTCAGAAGCCCATTCATTATAAAGAAAAAACCAGCCATCTTAATTGAAATGATGGAAAAAAAGAATAATAGCCAGTGCAAAGGAATTCCAAATAACTGATGAGACTGTTCCTTGAATGGAGAAAGCACATAGAGTCTTTGTATGAGCATACGATAAAGAGAGGTGAGCATAAACTTACCTCAAATCATTTCAGAGACATTTCAGACAGCCTTTGTTCCCTTAAGAAAGAACAGACCTACCTTTGTTGTTTTATTTTTGTGACTGTTTCTTATTGATAATGAAAAAAGTCACCATGGGTCTAATTTTAAGATGCCTAGATATTATCAATAATTTTAGAAACTCATCATGGAGAAATGATCTTATGCTATGTTTGAAGCTATCCATTATGAAGATTATCTATTGCATAATAGGTTCACATTATTGGAGCCTATCCTACAGTCTACACAGCACAATTTATGTTTTTAGGAGTGACTATCCATGTGTAAAATACAATATTTTCCTCCTGCTGGAAATGAAGCCGATATTTTGTCATGGACACTAAACTCTGCCAGGCTATTTTTCCTTTGGATATTCTCACGTATTTTTTTTTCTAGCGGTGGCTGCTGTTCAAACTTACATAATAGAATTGTCACACTTTATAAACTGTGTTGAATATTCTGATCCCTTTCATTTGAAGAGGTCCTCTATTTCATGCCCAACTAGCTTTGAGGGCCTTCCGAGATAATCAAGTAGTCATTGGCACCTTGCATGTAATAGCCACTGCTGCGTGAAGAGTCCATAAATTCAATTCTCTGTGCAAAAGCCATGGAAAACAGGGCCTTCTAGACTAAATCACTTGCACGATGCTCTATTAGATTTTTGAGCCCAGCCCTGATAAACAAAAATTTGAAGGATATTTTCTATCACAGATTGAGCAATATCAGGAGGCTCAAATGTCTCACAGACTAATATTTTATTCTGGTTTCTTGTCCACTTTTCATAATATTGATGCTAGTGTAGTGGGCCAGCTTCCTCTGTGATTTGTGATCCCAATTCACTACAGTCTCAGATGGACGATTGTCCTGATTCTGCTGTAGAATATGAGCTACCCTGAGAATTCAGCACATGCTATTATTCCTGCTACATATCAGATGAAGAGGCAACCAGAGCACATCCTAAACTAGTTACAAGTCAGAACTCCATCTAACTAGTATAGATTGCCATTTATTTATGGCTAGCCTGAAGCAGTTTCAGACACAGGTGACCATCTTTAACTTGATCAAATTGAACTCTCCCAGTGTTCTTCTGGAACAAAGTATTACTGACTCCAGATCTCCTGTTAGCAGGAGCATTATCCACTAATGTTCCCCTAAGGCTGTGGCAGTTCTGCAAAACGTTTCAGTTAGAAATATCCTTTTACAATGTACATCTCTACCTCATCATATCTGCGCAACTTCCTATATCAGGAACAGAGAAGAGTAAAAGGCCACCATCACTCTCAGATTTTCTGTATTAGAATGGCAAAGATATCACAATGATAACATAAAGAAATAACAAAAAATCCAACTAAGCTAAAAACTTAAAATGCCTAAGAAGTAAATAAGAATATGAATAACCAATACACACAAACACACACCTTTATATCCAACAGAGACACATATATTTGTGAATAGGAATGCACAAAGTGATCACATAAAACAAACACTGTTTTCACCAAAATTAATATTAGAGAAGATGATGCATTGAAGGAATGAGTACAAGATTCCAAACTGAGAAAAAAAGATTTGTAAATTGACTGAGTCCTCGTTCCCATCAAGAAATACTGGTTTTAATTCTACCACAAAAAGAATTATTAATTATCATTTTAAAATACTTTCTATTTGATTACCAAGATCAAATTGGTCCTGTCACTACTAAAAGAGTATTAATTTTAAAAGTTGTCCCTTAGTCTCAATTGAGACATTTTACATTCTGTATAGTTTAATATCATTTTAGAATTAAGTGAAAATACACAGTTTTAGTTAGAAATACTGCCTTCTTTAATCCATTTAAAATATTTTGAGCACATACATATGGCAGTGAAAATTGACTTCACTTTAATATAAGAAAATGAAGCTTAAATATCGGGCTTTGCCTATGCTGGCTATGGAGATAAAACAAGCTGAGTTTTTATTTAAAAGTCATGTTTATTTGTGAAATGTAACACATCTCTACATTATTTAAGGGTATTTAACAAAAATCGTCTTAGAATACAGCACAATTCCCGACCTCTGAGAAGAAATACTTGTATTGCTTATCATCTCCCAATCTGATTTGCAAAGGAAAAGCTCTTTAGATTTTTCAACTTCGTATTGCTTCTCTGTCCAACAAATAACGTTCAGTCACCTGAACTCTGCCAGGCAATATGGAAGACTGCACTGTCAAACAAAAGGAAATGCAAACTGTGTTTTGATGGAGCTTTCATTGGAACAAAGACAAAGTGTACAAAAGTACAAGTTTCTGGGTGTTACTTTGCTCCCATGTATCCATCTGCTACCAGAAAACAATGACTTGACCACCACCACTTGACATCAAACAAGATATCAAATAAAGAGCAACTTACAAATTATAAACACTTTGACTTCTTACATATCATGCATTAGTTATTTTACATATATTTTTGAAATGAAAAATATATTTACAGATGCTATGGTATTGAAATAAGATAAGAGATTCAATACTTGTTATTTTACAAAATACTTAAAGCAAGATAATATGTAATTGATGAAAATTATAAAATACAAAGATGTTTTACACATGTGCTAGTAACTTCTCCTTATGGTTCTCAATCTAGAAGCATCTTAAGTATGGAGGCTGGAACTATTCCACACTTGATAACTCACCCTTTGTCTCCAAGCCTGGAACTGGCAGTCATGTCATAATTATCCAGAATTATGATATATCAACACATCTGTATGTACTGTTATATACTGTTCACAAACCCATAAAAGGCATAATGTAAGAGAATACTTAATCTCATACTATTAAAGTTCCAGATATGAAAAGTCAAGATTTAGAGTTGCTATAATTTTGATCCAGTTTTTTTTTCCTGTGTAGCCATGACTGTTTATCAACCCCACACTTCCTGAAAATGGAACTTTAGGGTGACATTCCTAAATGACCCAAGAATATGGGTAAATGTCTACTAATTAAGAGTATTGTCTCTTCTTGTGTCTTTGCAAATATAGAGCAGTGCTAGTTTAGGAAGATGCTTATGATCACATTCTAAAATACAAAATTTCAAAGAGTAGTTCTCAACTTTCTCAATGCTGTGACCCTTCAATATAGTTTGTCATATTGTGGTAACCCCCAGCCATAAATTTATTTTTGTTGCTACTTCATAACTATAATTTAGCTACTGTCATGAATCATAAATATCATTTGGAAATAGATTTTTGTCAAAGGTGTCATGAACCACTGAAATAGGCCATAAAGAGTAACTATAGACTTAATGAGAATTTTAAATATAGTCATTTTAGTGAACTTAGGCAAACAATTGAAGGATACGGTTCAAAAATCTTCATAAATATTTTGTCATCAAGTGTTTCTTTGTAGTGTAAAAGTATTGTTAGGTCCTCATACTAGTGACTTAATATATGTTTAAATTACTCTTTTAAAGTAAAATAAAAAGTGCTCTCAGTAACAGATAGCATGGTCATTGTCAAACTCTGTGAAGCCAACAGAGCTTACATTTTTATCAACTGTACAATTTAATATTAGTTCATAAGTTGTTTGTTTGTAAAAATTATTTATTTAAAAAATTAAAGTGAAAATATAATTAGCTTACTGCCCCCTTCCCTTCTAACCACTCCTAAGTTTCTTCCCACTCCCTCTCAAATTGATCACCTTTATATTCTCCATTATTACTAAATATATATAAATATCCATGAATAAACAATAAATAAAACTTGATGAGTTCATTTAGTATGGCTTGGGTGTATACGATTTCAGGGCTGATCAACTTGGTTGTTGATAATGAGTTAAGGGCTCAGCCCTGGGAGAAACTGTCTTTCCCTCAGCTGTTAGTTGCCATTAGTGCCTTTAGCTCTTTTTTATTTTTTTATTTTTTTAAATAAAGCCAAAAATTTTCCTGTTTCTTGGTAAGTTTTATGTTATATAAATCATCTTCTACCATAATAAGAAATATGATACCATGGAAAGAAATTTACATCCAAGAATATGTTTCCAAAACAACTTGTTTGTGGAATTCAATTTTATCAGCCATACATTCTCTGCCATCATTGTTTTTGATGTTATTGTTGACTTCTAAAGAAAACACTAACTATATTATAGGCCTCCTACAATACCACTTTCTTTGCTTCTAAATTTAACTTTATATTATAATAATGACATCACAAACTGATCTGAGAATAGTCACACAGTCATAATGTTAGAAATAGATGAACTTATAATTCAATGATGGAGTTATAGAGCCAAAAAGATTGCTCAACAGATAATAGCACTTGTTTTTTGTTTTGTTTTGTTTTTGTTTCTTTAATCAGAGTTCAACTCTGAACATCCTCACTGGCATGGCATCTGTTTACATCCATAAACATATGTTTCTGTACACAAACACATGCACAGGTACATACTGCATATGTATGTGCACACAACATCTTATTAATAGAGTAGATAGATGATAGATACATAAAGGTAGATAGATAGATAGATAGATAGATAGATAGATAGATAGATAGATAGATAGATAGATAGATGGTACTTTTAAAAGGGAAAGATTTAGTCTCAGAATAGACTGGGGCTTTAAATGCTTTGTTGATGTCTGTATATGGGTCAAAATAATAGTCAAGAAATTACATTGATTTTAAGACAAGGAACCATCTATATTTTAAAGAACCAATGGACTCTTATTCATACTTAGAGTCCCAGTTAGTGTTTGCTTCTATTAAATTTGATTAAAAAAAATTTATGTCATCTACTCTATTGTAAACATCTCATGTGGATCTATAGAATTTTGATATTTTAGATTTTAAATATGAATATAAATAGGTATTATGCTCTTGTCCCATGCATTTAAGAGTATCATCAATCTGGTGCAGTTTAAGTACTTTTATTTTTACAAATTAACCGTCCATACCAAAACATTGAAAAAATAATTTAAGGCTTCTCAGGGACAATGTGCGTACTTTAAGGCATTGATTTACATTTGAAATAAAGTTAAACTAATCTGCTCTTATTTAACAGATAATAGAACAAGAGTATCCTTTACTAAGAAAACTCGTATTTGATAGCTATTATTTCTCCAAATGAACTATCTTAAACTTGAAATTTGAGAGAGTTCTATGATGCTTCAAGGTAATTTAAGAAATTAGAAGAGAATTAGAAAAGAAATGCTTGGTTTATAAGGGACAAGATCCTGTTAATTGACAATTTATCTTTTTCCATATTACTTGACAAGTGTAGCCTTGATCAAGATACTGTTATAAGATGCAATTTAAATGAATAAGGATTAATTGACAAATAAGAGAAGTCACTTCAATTATGTAGAATAATTCTCCTTCAGCATTTAAATGATGTAGTGTAGACATGGAACAGGAATTGAGAGGGTTAGAGAGTGGGAGGAATTGAGCACTTACATGCATCTAATATGGTTTTTTGCACCTCAATTTTGGCCTTACTTCAGGAGAAGGTCACAATCTAATGTTTGTTGTAGAGATCACTTATACACAGGTAGAAAGTTATTCCAAAATAAAAAACAGGATTTGGTGGGAAATATTAGACATTTGTGATCCAGAAGATGCCTAACTAAACACAACACATACAGCAACTGTTTTCAGTAGTATTCCACCTGATGGCTGAGTCGGGCAGAAATGAAGAGCTGAAAATAGATGTCAGCACACTGTTATTTGTATTTACCAGTAAAGGGTCAAATCATTTAAGAAAGGTAGCATTAGGGTGGAATAAACTGTACTAAACAAGTCCTCCGGTTTATCACAGATATTAACTATACAAGTTTATAAAAAGTAGTCTCTTGAAGATACCGGTGAATGTCCTAAGTAGCAAAACCTGGAGGTAAGTAACCCTTGAGAGAAGAGAATGACACTTAGTGAGAACAGTTTTTACCTGAGAGAATACTCCACATGTGTTAAGTGAACCACAAAGAGATCTTAAACACCGAATAACCAGTTCACTGGCATGAAAGCCACAGGCCCAAGGTCGGTGATGGAAAGGAACTGGTATAGCCTTAAAAGATGGAAGTTCAGAGGCTTAAAGAGGTCCCGAAAGTCTATGGTTGAGTCCTGAACAAAAAGCAAGAGCCAGAAGACTAAGGGGCTGCAGTCCTGGATTAGAGAGATGACCTGGGATGTGCAGTCTGTCCCACAGGCATCACACCTTCGGATGGTTTCACATTTTCCACGTCAATGGAAAACTTTCAATGCCTGCAAACTAAAGCAGAACCAGAAAAGACTCACTTTGAAGAATCTAAAACAAATCTTTAAAGAAACCAGCCATCAAGGGATTTTTAGAGCTTGTTTCTCAGAGGAAGTACAGAGAATAAAAGAATTTAAATTTTTCCTTCACTGTGTCTATGTACAACTTTTAATTTAGTGTATATAAAAGGAATTTTAACAGTTAAACATAAAAGTAGGAAACAAGAAGTCTCTGGAAACAACCATGTTTTAAAAATTATTGGAATATGAAAGAGAAACTAAAATGGCTTTTATAATTAACTTAAGGAATTTACAGCGAGAAGAAGAAAGAAAGAGAATTGGGCACACTAGAAAACATGAAGATGGTACGATGATATTCTGAAAGATAGTAAGATGATATTCTAAAGATAAAAAAATAAGAGTAATTGGCACCAGATCACATTCCAGTGAAACACTCACACAAGCAGGCCTACACATAAACTTCTTTTAGATAACACAGAAATATTTATCAAAAACTGTGGCAATATATGGCCTCCCTAAGTCTTCCCATCTTCTGTGCACAGACCATTTCTACAGGAATGATAGCACTGAAGGATCCTATATGAAAAATAAAAATTGATTTTTAAGAGACCAACATGGCTGATAACTATAATACAAAAATAAGTTTCAATATCCTTCAAGTTATACATTGAAAATTTTCAGAATTTATTGTTTCATTGGTTCTTTATATCTGTTTCTTCTTTTTTTTTCATTTCTGTCTCAATTTTATTATTTCCTGTCATTCATTCTTCTTAGGTGTGTTTGCTTGGATTCGTTCTAGAGCTTTACATGGGCTTTAAGTTGCTAGGATGCGATCTCTCCAATTTCTTTATGAAGGCATTTAATGCTATGACCTTTCCTTTTAATGCTGCTTTCACTGTGTCCCATAATTTTCAGTATGCTCTGCATTCATTTTCATTGACTGCTAGGAAGTGAGAGCAAGGGCTTTCTCTGACTCTTTGGCCTACTTGCAGAACCCTTTCCCTTCTAGTGGGTTGCTTTGTCCATCTGTTATGGTCTGTGCCTGGTCTTATTGTCACTTGGTATGCCATGTTTGGTGATGTCCCTGGGAGGACTGCTCTTTTCTGATGAGAGATGAATTGGGGATGATCTGGAGTGGAGACACTGTGGGGAAGGGGAGGAAGGAAAAATGAAGTCCAGATGTAATATATGAGTGAATAAAAGAATAAAAAATTGATAAGCATTAAAAACCAAATTAATTAATTAATTAATTAATTAATTAATACATTTAAAGATTCATTTTATAGACACAAACCAACCATGAACAACAAATAAATAAAAACATTCACTAACAGTTAAGTGTTGGAGATAAATGAAGCATTAATATATGCATAATTTATTATCCATTGGTCTAAATAGATACATTTGAGCCTTTTGGGCTCTATCACATTCTTTTGACATTTTCTTTCTGAGACTCTCCAGTAGTTACCATGAACACCAAGAATAACCTAATCATTAGACATTTTCTGATGAGTAACTTAACAAAACAAACAACAAGATCAACAATAATGCAATCACCCTTAACTGGAGCAGGCACCAAAATACTGGAACTGAAGGAGCACCACAGAACAACTACCCTCTATTATGAGGAACAAAAGACTCCCTAACAATGATAAAAATAATAAACATGTCCCCAGAACACTTTGAAGAATCATGTCTGAAAAAAAATGGTGAGTCAGGACTATTGATTACTTATGATGCCTCCCTTGTTTACCCAAATGCCCCACTGTGTAAACCTCCAACCCTTAAGTTATTTCCCTTTCCTGTAAAAATCACCTGTTCAGAGGCCCACCACCCCACTCAGTGAAGGCAGGTAGAGGACACGCAGAGATAGCCTGACACTATGCAGCACAGTGTGGACAGCAAAGACCACAGCCCCTCCTCAGAGGCCTGCCTGCCTCCACCCCATGTAGAGGCACAGGTAAGCAGAGCACACCCAGATGCCAGCCTACTGCCATGTGGCACTATCAGACTCATAAAGGCCTGCCCACAGCCATGCCACATACCTTAGGCTGAGGAGGACACGCAGAGCCCTGCTAGCCAAGTGGCTTTCCCACCCTGGTGATTCAAACATGGGACAGATGGAAATTGACCCATCAACTACCTACACAGGTCCAAGGCTTTGAGTTGACCCAGTCCAAATCTGACACCCAGAGCCCTGCTAGCCATGTGGCTTTCCCACCCTGGTGGTTCAAGCATGGGGGAGCTGGAAATTGACCCATCCACTACCCACCCAGGTCCAAGGCTTTGAGTTGACCCAGTCCAAATCTACCTCATCTGAGAAGCGCTGGAGAGAGTGAAAGGGACAGTCCTGCAAATTCAAAGCTGCAAGATCTCCATGAGAGAGGTCAACAGTAGGATATCAAGGAGTAGTCTTGGTGAGGATCTAGTATTAAATGGTATATCTGGTATATCAGAAGCCAGATGTCTTGAGCCAGACCAATAACTCATTGTGATGAACATTTGCAAGTACAGATATGTAGACAAAGGGACACTGTGATGCACTACAGCTTCCATGAAGAGATGTTTTCTATGCTTTGTTTTGTTTTGTTTATATTTTTACATTTTTTAAAAAATTTTCTATTCGGAGAAAGGTTTCAAAGACAGGATGGATATTAAGGGATGGGGAGATTAGTGGGATTGGGCTGCATGATATAAAACTCACACACACACACACACACACACACACACACACACAATCAATAGAATGTTAAAAAAAAAAGAAATTACATAATTCCCTCCAAAATTCAATGTTTCTGCCTGCCTCTATGTTGTAGGATATTTGATTATTTTGTGTTCCCTGAGATTGTGAACTGGTATGGCTCAGCCTTTGAGTCAAGAGCTTTTTGTTTACTGTAAACAAGTACATGTGGCATGCATCAGCCCTAGCACACATCTTTAATCCAAGAGCTAAATAAAGTCAACCCTAGGTCAAGAGGGGAACAAGCAACCAGCTGACAGGGAGGGAGTGAACAGAAAGGACAGCTTTGAGTTGAAGTGGATTTAAGACTGAATAGAGAAGTAAAAATAGCTTTTTACTTCTGGAATATTGGTGGAGGTTTTTCCCTCTGGGATATCAGTGGAGTAGGAACCTCAGCTGGGTGTTATCTCTGCTAACAGTCTTTCACAACAGCTTCTGGCTCCTGAGTCTTCATTTGGTAAAATCAAAAGGTTGAAATTTTTGCTTTTTAAAATAGCATTCTTAAGCACATACATGAGGTTAATACATCTCCATAAATGTTCACACACTGAAATACATACAAACATACATAATGCATGCATTCATTCATACATACATACATACATACACTCTTACAAAAGCAAGCACCCTATAATATTGCACAAGAAGAAACTGAATTCTTAATTTAAAATTTATCAAATAAAAAGGGTGACTCAGATGACACCTCTATCTATCAGACATTCAAGGGAAATAGTGTACCAATTTTTGGGTTGTCTTCCAGGAAATAAAGCAGAAGAATGAATACATCTTTGCTCATCTTGTTAAGCCATCATTATATAGCTAAGCACCAAAGATGATGACTGACAGGGGAATTAAGCACACCTTGAACTTCTATTAGATTGATCTTGAATAGTACCGTCAATTTGTAGATTTGCTATTTGTTAATCCTATTTTCAAGAATGAGCCAATTTGCCTTTAAAAAAAAAAAAACCCTGCTTGATTAAAAAAAAAAAAACTCAACTTTTGAAAAAATGAATTCATCTTGGGAATTAAATGAGATCCTGAATATAAAATCATTTGCAAAATTGTTAAAACTCTGAGTTCATTATTTATTCTACTATCATTCGTTATGCAAAGTTCAGGAATTCTTAAATGTGAGATGATTATCTGTATTCTCCATATCAGAATACCAAAGGTCAATGTTCTTTCTCATTTTAAATCTCAACATCACAGAACTGTTCATCTATAATTCTAGGCATATTTCTAAGCCAAAATTCAGAAGTTTTATCCCAGATTTCTCACTCCAATTGTTCTCCCATGTAGCACATGCTAACAGGAAAATTCCATGAACTGTTCTCCGAGTGCATGTCTGAAATTTCAAACAGGCTCGTGCAGCCATCTGCTCCTTCTGATAAGAGACTCATCTGTCTGCTGAGAAGGTAGGGGGAAAGGCTCGCTGAGAAAGAATAATGCCTTCTTGAAACCCCTGTAGCCTCACTGGGTGGCTCACGGACATGCACCAGATAATTAGGGGTCAAACTAACATTTTCAGGATGTATTTGGATGAGATTTGAATTCATTGTGCCTGCACTCTACAGTGCGCTCCGTACAGCGTCTGGTGTAATTTGGACGATGTGCTCAGCATCTGCTGCCTTTCAGACAAGAGCAGTGTGATTAAGGGAATTCACCCAGCAGCTTTTCTGATTTTAAAGAGCTGAAATGAGACCAGTTCCTACAGAGACAGTGGAATAAGTATAGGTGTGTTTCTGCAGATGATGGAAGAATAACGGTCACCATGCTGCTCTGTGGTAGAAATAAAAAAACTTAAAATGAAGCTTATTCAAAACGATCCAAATACAATTTTCTCTTCAGAAAACAAAGACCAAGAAGGTCCCATTCAACTTAAAAAATTAGTAGGACTTTTGTTATTCCCATGAGTATCTACCTCAGTAGCCTACATAATATGCATAATATGGGCAAGAGTAAACAGGATAGATTGTTAGGATATTAATTAAAGATATTTCTTCATTGGGGTTGGCACAGAAAATTCTAATGATGCATACCTTAGGAAGTAGAATATAATGTAACTTATTAGGGGAGTTGGACAGAAGAGACTTTAACATATTTTTCCTTTTATACAAACTATTACCCTGTACTCTGTGTTTTAAAATTCTGAACATACATAACTTCATATAATTAACATTTACCTTAACAAAAGAAAACTGGATTTTAACATTTTAATCAAATTATTTTGGGGGTACTTTTGATCTGAGGGTCAGGAAAGCAAATCGGGGTTCTTCTTCTGACTGGGGTTGCAGTCAGTTTTGAATGAGTTAAAAACTAAATTAACTGCCTTCCTCATCAATGAAATTGGAGCAATATAAGCAGCCTTTATACCTTTCAAATTTATTCTTAAAATTAGATGAGCATTATTACACTGGGCTATTAGTGGTATTATACTAGTAAAATATGTGTATCCCCAGTTGTGGGGATAGTTTTACGTATGTTCCTATGAAATTTTCCATTTCTTGAATAATTCAGGAAATGCTACTAAAAATTGGAATTAATTCAAAATTTGAAAACAATGTTTTCAACATGACCTACCAACTGACAATGTTACATGTAGGCTTAATGGGGTCCTGCATCCGCTCCATCATAGGGCCTCCCACCCCTCTCAAAAATATTAACCCAGAATTGCTCCTGTCTAAAGAAAATGCAGGGACAAAGAGTGGAGCAGACACTGAAGGAAAGGTCATTCAGAAACTGCCACACCGAGGGATCCTTCTCTAGCTAATTTTAAGCCTTAAAAGAGTATGTGGATAAATCAGAATCATCAGACTCTGATGTAGCTTTAGTTTTGTGGTTTAAGCTACAAAAGAAATGAAAAGGAATATGTATTGGTCACAAGCTAGAGATAGATAGAAAGGAATTTAATGAACAAGAATATTCTCATGAAGTGGTCATGTCCTGTGTTCATAGGAGTATCTTTGAGTGCATAAACCCTATTGGTCACATGATAGCTATGCTTTAGCTGCAGCAGATGATAGTTGACTGTATATGTGACTATGAAACTATCTATCTATGTACACACATTATATCTATATGTATACACACTTTAATATATACTTTCTTGAAATCTGTGTGACTCTGTTATGAGGCCAAATTAGCATTGTGTATTGCTAGCAGACAATTTATATACTATGGCTAGGTTTTTCTTTTTCTCAGTAGAAAATGTCAAAGTGGGATAATGAGTGATGATGGTATGATAAGTTATGGGGGGCAGAGAGAGGAGAGAGAAGCCCTGAGGGCCAGCAGAATGAATAGAAATATGCAACCTCCGGAGGGAGGGGGAAGGACCTTCTAGAAAGTACCAGAGACTTGGGAGATGAGAGACTCTCAGGACTCAAAGGGAGGTGACCTTAGATGAAATGCCCAACAGTGGGGAAAGGGAACTGGAAGAGTCCACCTCCTGTAAATAGAGAGGGCATCAAGTAGAGTGATGGAGTTGCCATCTCACAGTCAAAAATTCTGACCCAGAATTGTTCCTGTCTGAAAAAACTGAAGGTACAAAAACGGAGAAGAGACTAAGGAAAGACAGTCCAGTGACCAGCCCAACTTGGGATCCATCTCAATGGGAGGTTCCAAGGCCTGACACTATGCTATGGAGTACTTACAAACAGGAGGTTAGCATGGTTGTCCTCCAAGAGGCCCAACAAGCAGCTGAGACAGAAGCAGATATTTATACCCAGCCACTGGACTGAAGTCAGAGACCCCTATGTTTGAATTAGGGGAAAACTGGAAGAAGCTGAGGAGAAGGGCGGCCCTATCGAAAGACCAACCAGCAGTCTCAACTAATCCAGACCCCTGTGATCTCTCAGACACTGAGCCAACAACAAGGCAGCATACATAAGCTGGTCCAAGGTCCCTGACACATATATAGCAGAGGACTGTCAGGTCTGGCCTCAGTGGGAAAAAATAAACCTAACTCCAGAGAAACTTGACACCCCAAGGAGTGGGGAGGCCTGCTAGGTAGAGGGGGAAATCCTCTGGGAGACAGTAGGGAGAAGAAATGGGATGAGGAACTGTGGGAGGGGAGACTGGGAGGAGCTGGGAACAGCTGGACTGTAAAAAAAAAAAGTGATTTTAAAAAGTAATAAACACCTATGCAAATAAAAAAATGTCCTGTGTAGTAGAAAAATCCTTTTCCTTGGCCAGGATTTTAAAGTCTCAGAAAAGCATGCAGTATTTCATACCCCATAGATCATTCAGTTGCTCCAGTCAATGACAATCTGATAACTCATTTGATTCATAATATAATTCATAATATATTTCAAATACCTCTCCACAGATGAGACATTATCTTACAAATGAGGTGTTATTTTACAAATCTGCTCACTCCTGTGCATTTAGTGAAATTTGGCATTGCTACATTTACTTTGCTTAGCAAAACTGCAGAATCAAGGCGCAAGAGGGGATAAATAAGACAGGAAACATTTCACTGTATATTATATATTGTCATATTTAATTTAATGTAATCTGAATTTTGCATCTTAGTTTGGTTATTTGTTTTTGTTTTGCATATAATTGCCTGGTTAACTACTATTTATGTCCTGGGACCTGTGGGCAGAAAGCATCAATGGCACCTGGAAATCTAGGAGAAATCAGACTTCACCAAGCCTGCTCAGTCATCCTAAGAAAGACAAATGACGCAGCTTCTTCTCATGGAACTCTGAAGGAAAGTGTGAGGATTCAGACAGGCTCTTTAGTCATTTGTGTGCTAGATACTGGAGAATCATTTACAAATACTAATCTATTTTTAGACATACTGAGAAACTGAATTTTTCCTATGCATTTAGGCATGGCCTTATGATTGGGGATGGTTTAGTAATGATAGCCAGAAGCTCTGAATGTTCCTTCCAATCTCAGCCCAAATGTCCTTTACCCTTTTTTTTTTTTTTTTTTGTCTCAAATTACAACCTTCCTGGGGACACAAAGAAGTGACATCAGCAGATTTTAACAGGTTAGATCCCTGTGTGTCTTATGAGGGGTAGTGTTCATTTCCCCAACTCTCTTTTCTAGAAGACTTGAACTATGTGTAAATTGAGTAGCGATTCCTTAGTACTAAATCATCAAGTTTCACAATGTCTTTGTTACTGTAACATACTAGAGTTTTCAATAGGCACTATCACATTTTGAATGCGGGGCTTCATCTTCTTAAAGGTAAGAGAATAATCAATAAGAGCTATTGACTGTTTTCCTGAGCACATGCCATCTTAATTCTTTTGATCTTGTTCCATGTTCACATTTCGCTTTATCCATAACTTCCTTGTTCATCTTCCTATTACTGAAATCCATTATTTATACCCTCTTAGATACAAGATGTTTTATTTATGTTGCTTAATTATTCTCATTGTGGATGTCACAGACAATTTAGAGAAAAGTCCATCGGTCCAGATTTTTAGATTTACTATGATCTCTGATCTATGATATTACTTATGAATGACATAAGGGGACATGTCAATTGCTAAGCATATTAGCATCTTTCAATCATTTATTGCATTATAATACGTTCAATAATTTCAAAATGTTTGTTTGCTTTGTCTTTATTAGAATATTGCTTTTCCACTTGATGGAACATTAGGAACACACACTGGTGAAAATTTTTCTCTTTTAATTGATAATATTCGAATGAATGATTTACATTTAGTCCTCTATATTCTTACTGTGATAACTCTTCCCATCAAGCCACTCTTAGCAGATATATATACAGTTTTGCTTCCTGAGAAAACTATATCCATATGGAGAAAAGTGTTGGCATGGAGCATCAGGACATACCTTCTTACACAACTATGCCTCTGCAACATGAAACCAATAAATATGCTGTATCTGTAATTCAGAAAACTCAAGTCATTGGCTGTTCTTTCAGTGGCTACATATTTTCTTAGATAATTTAGGAACAGAATACAAAAAAGAATAGTTAGAGAGATTTCAACTCATATTGACGTATCTAGTGTCTGGCACTGAAATTTTCATTCAACACCCCATGTTTTCTACAAGAAATATTTTCTACCAATATATGCAGGGTACTTCTGCTCAAAATCCTATACACATGCACACACACACACACACACACACACACACACACACAAACACACACACACGCAAACAAACAATTTAAACTAATTTATTATTTTAAACATGTGTGTCCTAGTGTGTGCTTTTGCACATGACCGTAGTTCCCATAGTGGCCAAAATAGAGCATCAGATCCCGTGCAGCTGGAGTTACAAGTGATTATGATTTATTTAATGTGAGTGAAAATGAA
The DNA here is from genome assembly GCF_000001635.26 of Mus musculus. NCBI lineage: Eukaryota > Metazoa > Chordata > Mammalia > Rodentia > Muridae > Mus > Mus musculus. Next base: position 19,609,004 of record NC_000084.6, read on the forward strand.
CTCTGGTCCTCTGGAAGAGTAAACGTGGAGCCATCTTTGCAGCACCTGTGTATTAGTTTGAACTAGCTTCCAAACTCTGTATTTCCTTAGGCAAATCATGTTGCCTTAATAACCTGCCTTCTAACTTTTCCTTGCCCTAATGGTCCTTTCTTCCACTTTAACCTGTAACCCTTACAGAATTCTGACCTCCCTTTTGTTGTTCCCTGTCACTCTTGGCAGAGGAGCTACACTCGCCTTTGGGGAAGTGACTCCTTGCAGGTTGCCCATCTTCAAGACGTTGGTTGGTTCCAAGTCTGTGCATACATAAGCCACACTAATTGGACTCAGGATATTTCCAAACAAAAACAAAAAGAGTACATAAGCCCATCATAGTAGCTCATATTTTTAATTACAGCATTCAGGAGGCAAAGGCAGGTGGATTTCTGGGAATTTAAAGCTATCCTAATCTACATTGATAATTCTAGAGCAGGTAGATAGACATAGAGTGACTCTCTCTCTCAAAACAAAATTAAAAACAAAAAAGGAGGTGAGGTTGGAAAAGAGCACAGGTAAAAAAGAGGATCATAAAAAGGAATTGGAGGGAGGTAGTTGTGGACACATATGACCAAATTAATTGTATGAGTACATAAAATTTCAAAGAGCAAATCAAAAATACTATTGTTAAAAAGGTACTTCAATTAAAAAAAACTAAGAGTTTCTAAAGAAAAACAGAAGGTAGTTGTATGTTTGTTTGTTTGTTTGTTTGTTTCTCTACTTTTTTCTTTTGCTTTTTTTAAAAGAAAGGACAATAGTTGAAAGCTAGGTTTCTTCTTTTGTTTTTACTAATAAAATATTCACAAATTAAAACATATAATACAACTGCCATATTTTAACAGCCATAACTAGTATATGAGGATTTGCTTATGCTATTTTAATTTACTTAAATTGAGAGTAATAAAAAAATGAGAATTATCAAAATTTGGAGAAGAAATGGTGTGTGTGTGTTTTCTTTCTTTTTTTATTAGATATTTTCTTCATTTACATTTCAAATGCTATCCCTTTTCCTATATTCTTCTCCAAACGTCCCCTATATCCTCCCCCCAACCCCGCCCTGCTCCCCAACCCACCCAGTCCCCCTTCCAGGCCCTGGCATTCCCCTGTACTGGAGCATATAATCTTAACAAGATCAAGGGCCTCTCCTCCCATTGATGGCCTACTAGGCCATCCTCTGCTACATACGCAACTAGAAACACAAGCTCTGGGGGATAATGGTTAGTTCATATTGTTGTTCGGCCTATAGGGTTGCAGACCCCCTTAGCTCTTTGCGTACTTTCTCTAGCTCCTTCATTTGGGGCCCTGTGTTTCATCCAATAGATGACTGTGAGCATCCACTTCTGTATTTGACAGGCACTGGCATAGCCTCACAAGAGACAGCTAGCTATATCAGGGTCCTGCCAGCAAAATCTTGCTGGCATATGTAATAGTGTCTGGATTTGGTGGTTGTTTATGGGATGGATGCCAAGTTGGCAGTCTCTGGATGGTCCTTCCTTCCATCTCAGCTCCAAACTTTGTCTCTGTAACTTGGAGGAGAATTTTTAATGTTGTGTGGGTTCCATAAGAACAACCAAAATTTTCTTTCTTAAATTTTATATCTGTTTTAATATCCATTCAAAGATTTTAGTCACACACACACACACACACACACACACACACACACACACATTATACAGAATGTGAGGAGGTGAGAATGGGCAGGGGTACTTACAATTTTAAGTGAAAAACGTATACTCTGGTACTAAAGAGAGTAAGACAGTAGGATCATAGTTCTTAAGAAATCTAGGCTACCTAATAAATTCCAAGAGATCCTGTTTTACTAAGACCCTGTCTCTTCTATCAATAGAAATATATATCATTGGTCAGTCAGTATTGAAGTCTCAGAAAACTTTGTGACATATCATTTATCTCACTATGAGACCAGGCACTCCATAGCTCAAAACCCTCCTGCAAAAACTAAACTTGTATCTGATCACCCATTTAAGATATTTTCTGTAATTGATAACTTGCAAATATGTTCTTATTTGGAATTCTGAGTCTTACGGGATTCATAGTCACATGGGATAAGCTTTGAAAACTTTGAAATTGTTTCATTTTCCAGTGTCTATCCAGTGCTTAAGAAGAAGGCACATGTCCAGGAATATTGTTTCTGTTCTTGTTGTTGTTGTTGCTCTTGTTGTTAAAGAGTAAAGGTCTACTGTTTTCAAATGACCAAATTCTTCACTTTAATTTCTCCATTTGTCCTGCTTAAGACTCAGGAAAGTGAAACACAGCAATGCCCAATATGACTTTTTTTTCCTTCCTCCTCTCTAGATGCTTCAAAGAAAATGAGACAAAAGTCAAATCCTGTTTCCAGATCCCAAGCTGAGATCCTGTCTCTCCTTCAAGACCTTAATAGTGCTTGTAGGCTCCCCTGGGTGGTCAGAATCTACTCTGGTTAAACTTGGTATATATGGACTGATTTTCTAATGTCCCACCCTCCACTTACCTAGCCCTATCCCTGTAAAAGCACATTAATCTACTCATTTTAAAACAACATTTTTTGTGTTGTTTTGTTGTGTTTTGTTCATTTTACAAAAGATTTTGATCACTTTTTCTTTAGAAAACTTAAAATATTGAACAGTGATGCAATTTGACACACAATTTCATCCAGTCTACAGAGTAAGGCTTTTTTTATTGACCTCTGGCTATAATTTTTTTTTTGGAACTGGCTTGACCTGATTGCTTGATTGAGTCTTGTTTTTCAGCTTTCTTGCTGTGTTATAGTGAACACAGCTTGCATTGCCCTTCTAAAGTACATGCATTCAATGATTAGCTAAAGCTTGGACCATGCCATGCCCATGATGGCAAAAAAGTAGAACTTGTTTCTACCTCCATCTTCCTAGAAAGATAGTTAGATTGTCTATATAAAACAGTTCCATGGAGCTGATCAGACTAACCCACTCTTGTGTTGGAAACCTTTGCATTTTTCAACATCAGTCCAAAGTCCCATTTTGTACTTCTGAGGGAACATTTTCTTCCCTCAAGTAGAAGGAAGCTGTGATAAAAATATATACCATAGGGGTCACTGTAATTCTACCTAGATTATATTTGTCTTTCAGTATTCTGCTTAAGAGGAAATGTAAGAAAATTGATCATTAATTTGGGACTTCAATCTGATGTGCCCATAGTTAGTGTTGAGGTCCTACTGAAGATGACCATGGTGTTTCCATCATTTAGGGAGACATTGCACTTAGACACCATTATTCATGTTAAAAATATGGAGCCTTCCGCTCGACTCGAGAAGCCTTCAGCTCGACTCGAGACTCGAGCCCCGGGCTACCTTGCCAGCAGAGTCTTGCCCAACACCCGCAAGGGTCCACACGGGACTCCCCACGGGACCCTAAGACCTCTGGTGAGTGGATCACAGTGCCTGCCCCAATCCAATCGCGCGGAACTCGAGACTGCGGTACATAGGGAAGCAGGCTACCCGGGCCTGATCTGGGGCACAAGTCCCTTCCGCTCGACTCGAGACTCGAGCCCCGGGCTACCTTGCCAGCAGAGTCTTGCCCAACACCCGCAAGGGTCCACACAGGACTCCCCACGGGACCCTAAGACCTCTGGTGAGTGGATCACAGTGCCTGCCCCAATCCAATCGCGTGGAACTCGAGACTGCGGTACATAGGGAAGCAGGCTACCCGGGCCTGATCTGGGGCACAAGTCCCTTCCGCTCGACTCGAGACTCGAGCCCCGGGCTACCTTGACAGCAGTCTTGCCCAACACCCGCAAGGGTCCACACGGGACTCCCCACGGGACCCTAAGACCTCTGGTGAGTGGATCACAGCGCCTACCCCAATCCAATCGCGTGGAACTTGAGACTGCGGTACATAGGGAAGCAGGCTACCCGGGCTTGATCTGGGGCACAAACCCCTTCCACTCCACTCGAGCCCCGGCTACCTTGCCAGCTGAGTCGCCTGACACCCGCAAGGGCCCACACAGGATTCCACACGTGATCCTAAGACCTCTAGTGAGTGGAACACAACTTCTGCCAGGAGTCTGGTTCGAACACCAGATATCTGGGTACCTGCCTTGCAAGAAGAGAGCTTGCCTGCAGAGAATACTCTGCCCACTGAAACTAAGGAGAGTGCTACCCTCCAGGTCTGCTCATAGAGGCTAACAGAGTCACCTGAAGAACAAGCTCTTAACAGTGACAACTAAAACAGCTAGCTTCAGAGATTACCAGATGGCGAAAGGCAAACGTAAGAATCCTACTAACAGAAATCAAGACCACTCACCATCATCAGAACGCAGCACTCCCACCCCACCTAGTCCTGGGCACCCCAACACAACCGAAAATCTAGACCCAGATTTAAAAACATTTCTCATGATGATGATAGAGGACATCAAGAAGGACTTTCATAAGTCACTTAAAGATTTACAGGAGAGCACTGCTAAAGAGTTACAGGCTCTTAAAGAAAAGCAGGAAAACACAGCCAAACAGGTGATGGAAATGAACAAAACCATACTAGAACTAAAAGGGGAAGTAGACACAATAAAGAAAACCCAAAGCGAGGCAACGCTGGAGATAGAAACCCTAGGAAAGAGATCTGGAACCATAGATGCGAGCATCAGCAACAGAATACAAGAAATGGAAGAGAGAATCTCAGGTGCAGAAGATTCCATAGAGAACATCGACACAACAGTCAAAGAAAATACAAAATGCAAAAGGATCCTAACTCAAAACATCCAGGTAATCCAGGACACAATGAGAAGACCAACCCTACGGATAATAGGAATTGATGAGAATGAAGATTTTCAACTTAAAGGGCCAGCTAATATCTTCAACAAAATAATAGAAGAAAACTTCCCAAACATAAAAAAAGAGATGCCCATGATCATACAAGAAGCATACAGAACTCCAAATAGACTGGACCAGAAAAGAAATTCCTCCCGACACATAATAATCAGAACAACAAATGCACTAAATAAAGATAGAATATTAAAAGCAGTAAGGGAGAAAGGTCAAGTAACATATAAAGGAAGGCCTATCAGAATTACACCAGACTTTTCACCAGAGACTATGAAAGCCAGAAGAGCCTGGACAGATGTTATACAGACACTAAGAGAACACAAATGCCAGCCCAGGCTACTATACCCGGCCAAACTCTCAATTACCATAGATGGAGAAACCAAAGTATTCCACGACAAAACCAAGTTCACACAATATCTTTCCACGAATCCAGCCCTTCAAAGGATAATAACAGAAAAGAAGCAATACAAGGACGGAAATCACGCCCTAGAACAACCAAGAAAGTAATCATTCAACAAACCAAAAAGAAGACAGCCACAAGAACAGAATGCCAACTCTAACAACAAAAATAAAAGGGAGCAACAATTACTTTTCCTTAATATCTCTTAATATCAATGGACTCAATTCCCCAATAAAAAGACATAGACTAACAGACTGGCTACACAAACAGGACCCAACATTCTGCTGCTTACAGGAAACCCATCTCAGGGAAAAAGACAGACACTACCTCAGAGTGAAAGGCTGGAAAACAATTTTCCAAGCAAATGGACTGAAGAAACAAGCTGGAGTAGCCATTTTAATATCGGAAAAAATCGACTTCCAACCCAAAGTTATCAAAAAAGACAAGGAGGGACACTTCATACTCATCAAAGGTAAAATCCTCCAAGAGGAACTCTCAATTCTGAATATCTACGCACCAAATGCAAGGGCAGCCACATTCATTAGAGACACTTTAGTAAAGCTCAAAGCATACATTGCACCTCACACAATAATAGTGGGAGACTTCAACACACCACTTTCTTCAAAGGACAGATCGTGTAAACAGAAACTAAATAGGGACACAGTGAAACTAACAGAAGTTATGAAACAAATGGACCTGACAGATATCTACAGAACATTTTATCCTAAAACAAAAGGATATACCTTCTTCTCAGCACCTCACGGGACCTTCTCCAAAATTGACCATATAATTGGTCACAAAACAGGCCTCAATAGATACAAAAATATTGAAATTGTCCCATGTATCCTATCAGACCACCATGGCCTAAGACTGATCTTCAATAACAACATAAATAATGGAAAGCCAACATTCACGTGGAAACTGAATAACACTCTTCTCAATGATACCTTGGTCAAGGAAGGAATAAAGAAAGAAATTAAAGACTTTTTAGAGTTTAATGAAAATGAAGCCACAACGTACCCAAACCTATGGGACACAATGAAAGCATTTCTAAGAGGGAAACTCATAGCGCTGAGTGCCTCCAAGAAGAAACGGGAGACAGCACATACTAGCAGCTTGACAACACATCTAAAAGCCCTAGAAAAAAAGGAAGCAAATTCACCCAAGAGGAGTAGACGGCAGGAAATAATCAAACTCAGGGGTGAAATCAACCAAGTGGAAACAAGAAGAACTATTCAAAGAATTAACCAAACGAGGAGTTGGTTCTTTGAGAAAATCAACAAGATAGATAAACCCTTAGCTAGACTCACTAAAGGGCACAGGGACAAAATCCTAATTAACAAAATCAGAAATGAAAAGGGAGACATAACAACAGATCCTGAAGAAATCCAAAACACCATCAGATCCTTCTACAAAAGGCTATACTCAACAAAACTGGAAAACCTGGACGAAATGGACAAATTTCTGGACAGATACCAGGTACCAAAGTTGAATCAGGATCAAGTTGACCATCTAAACAGTCCCATATCACCTAAAGAAATAGAAGCAGTTATTAATATTCTCCCAACCAAAAAAAGCCCAGGACCAGATGGGTTTAGTGCAGAGTTCTATCAGACCTTCAAAGAAGATCTAATTCCAATTCTGCACAAACTATTTCACAAAATAGAAGTAGAAGGTACTCTACCCAACTCATTTTATGAAGCCACTATTACTCTGATACCTAAACCACAGAAAGATCCAACAAAGATAGAGAACTTCAGACCAATTTCTCTTATGAATATCGATGCAAAAATCCTCAATAAAATTCTCGCTAACCGAATCCAAGAACACATTAAAGCAATCATCCATCCTGACCAAGTAGGTTTTATTCCAGGGATGCAGGGATGGTTTAATATACGAAAATCCATCAATGTAATCCATTATATAAACAAACTCAAAGACAAAAACCACATGATCATCTCGTTAGATGCAGAAAAAGCATTTGACAAGATCCAACACCCATTCATGATAAAAGTTTTGGAAAGATCAGGAATTCAAGGCCCATACCTAAACATGATAAAAGCAATCTACAGCAAACCAGTAGCCAACATCAAAGTAAATGGAGAGAAGCTGGAAGCAATCCCACTAAAATCAGGGACTAGACAAGGCTGCCCACTTTCTCCCTACCTTTTCAACATAGTACTTGAAGTATTAGCCAGAGCAATTCGACAACAAAAGGAGATCAAGGGGATACAAATTGGAAAAGAGGAAGTCAAAATATCACTTTTTGCAGATGATATGATAGTATATATAAGTGACCCTAAAAATTCTACCAGAGAACTCCTAAACCTGATAAACAGCTTCGGTGAAGTAGCTGGATATAAAATAAACTCAAACAAGTCAATGGCCTTTCTCTATACAAAGAATAAACAGGCTGAGAAAGAAATTAGGGAAACAACACCCTTCTCAATAGTCACAAATAATATAAAATATCTTGGCGTGACTCTAACTAAGGAGGTGAAAGATCTGTATGATAAAAACTTCAAATCTCTGAAGAAAGAAATTAAAGAAGATCTCAGAAGATGGAAAGATCTCCCATGCTCATGGATTGGCAGGATCAACATTGTAAAAATGGCTATCTTGCCAAAAGCAATCTACAGATTCAATGCAATCCCCATCAAAATTCCAACTCAAATCTTCAACGAATTGGAAGGAGCAATTTGCAAATTTGTCTGGAATAACAAAAAACCTAGGATAGCAAAAAGTCTTCTCAAGGATAAAAGAACTTCTGGCGGAATCACCATGCCAGACCTAAAGCTTTACTACAGAGCAATTGTGATAAAAACTGCATGGTACTGGTATAGAGACAGACAAGTAGACCAATGGAATAGAATTGAAGATCCAGAAATGAACCCACACACCTATGGTCACTTGATCTTCGACAAGGGAGCTAAAACCATCCAGTGGAAGAAAGACAGCATTTTCAACAATTGGTGCTGGCACAACTGGTTGTTATCATGTAGAAGAATGCGAATCGATCCATACTTATCTCCTTGTACTAAGGTCAAATCTAAGTGGATCAAGGAACTTCACATAAAACCAGAGACACTGAAACTTATAGAGGAGAAAGTGGGAAAAAGCCTTGAAGATATGGGCACAGGGGAAAAATTCCTGAACAGAACAGCAATGGCTTGTGCTGTAAGATCGAGAATCGACAAATGGGACCTAATGAAACTCCAAAGTTTCTGCAAGGCAAAAGACACCGTCAATAAGACAAAAAGACCACCAACAGATTGGGAAAGGATCTTTACCTATCCTAAATCAGATAGGGGACTAATATCCAACATATATAAAGAACTCAAGAAGGTGGACTTCAGAAAATCAAATAACCCCATTAAAAAATGGGGCTCAGAATTGAACAAAGAATTCTCACCTGAGGAATACCGAATGGCAGAGAAGCACTTGAAAAAATGTTCAACATCCTTAATCATCAGGGAAATGCAAATCAAAACAACCCTGAGATTCCACCTCACACCAGTCAGAATGGCTAAGATCAAAAATTCAGGTGACAGCAGATGCTGGCGAGGATGTGGAGAAAGAGGAACACTCCTCCATTGTTGGTGGGAGTGCAGGCTTGTACAACCACTCTGGAAATCAGTCTGGCGGTTCCTCAGAAAACTGGACATAGTACTACCGGAGGATCCAGCAATACCTCTCCTGGGCATATATCCAGAAGATGCCCCAACAGGTAAGAAGGACACATGCTCCACTATGTTCATAGCAGCCTTATTTATAATAGCCAGAAGCTGGAAAGAACCTAGATGCCCCTCAACAGAGGAATGGATACAGAAAATGTGGTACATCTACACAATGGAGTACTACTCAGCTATTAAAAAGAATGAATTTATGAAATTCCTAGCCAAATGGATGGACCTGGAGGGCATCATCCTGAGTGAGGTAACACATTCACAAAGAAACTCACACAATATGTATTCACTGATAAGTGGATATTAGCCCCAAACCTAGGATACCCAAGATATAAGATATAATTTGCTAAACACATGAAACTCAAGGAGAATGAAGACTGAAGTGTGGACACTATGCCCCTCCTTAGATTTGGGAACAAAACACCCATGGAAGGAGTTACAGAGACGGAGTTTGGAGCTGAGATGAAAGGATGGACCATGTAGAGACTGCCATAGCCAGGGATCCACCCCATAATCAGCATCCAAACGCTGACACCATTGCATACACTAGCAAGATTTTATTGAAAGGACGCAGATGTAGCTGTCTCTTGTGAGACTATGCCGGGGCCCAGCAAACACAGAAGTGGATGCTCACAGTCAGCTAATGGATGGATCATAGGGCTCCCAATGGAGGAGCTAGAGAAAGTAGCCAAGGAGCTAAAGGGATCTGCAACCCTATAGGTGGAACAACATTATGAGCTAACCAGTACCCCGGAGCTCTTGACTCTAGCAGCATATATATCAAAAGATGGCCTAGTCGGCCATCACTGGAAAGAGAGGCCCATTGGACTTGCAAACTTTATATGCCCCAGTACAGGGGAATACCAGGGCCAAAAAGGGGGAGTGGGTGGGCAGGGGAGTGGGGGTGGGTGGATATGGGGGACTTTTGGTATAGCATTGGAAATGTAAATGAGTTAAATACCTAATAAAAAATGGAAAAAAAATATGGAGATACCTCAGCATGCAAAAAATAAACAAGAACGTACTATTTCTTTCTCCTCTGAAAATAGGAATAGACATTTGTACTGTAGGAGATTTTCTACTGTAGGAGATTTGATTTAGTTATATGCACATTAAAAGAGGAAAATAAATATTTGTGACTTTCTAAAAATTGATCATTAGTAGTGGCAAAATTCACTTGTCAGAGACGAAACTAGTAAGGAATGGAATAACTTTTTTATAATTAAAATGAAAAAAGAAATGACTAGGTATTTGATGAAGAGATTTGGAACAAGATAAAAATATAGCAGTAGATGGAGAGCCAACTACTTTGAGAAGCAACCCTGGAGTTCCACCATGGAGGAGCACATAAATTGACCAGAACATACAGAGTTGTAGAACACTTCCTTTTGATATTTTCACCGTTCAAACATCTTATAACCATGTCAGGATAACTCTAGAAAATATTATCCCACTATGTTTGAGACCTAGCAGATTCCTTGAAACATAAGGGAATAAGTAATATAGCAAATCTCTAAAATGTATAGACAGAACTCAAAAATTAATGAATCTTAACCTTTATCAGTTATGTATGGTATGTCTTAAGTAGTGGTATAAAGCAATATTACCTTACTTTCTTTTATTGTTGGATGTTCTGATAAAAGAAATTTAAGAGAGGCTGTTTGAAGTTATCACCAATCACTACAGGAACACCAAGGCCTCAGGAGCTGAACATAGCTGGTAACATAGGACCCTCAATCCAAAACAGGTAGCAAAGAAATATATACATTGTTGTTAAATTCCCTTTTTCCACTTCACACAGTCCAGAATCCCCTGAACAATGTTTTCCTACAGAAATTCACATAATCAAGTCACCCTTTACAAGCTTGAGCTTGTGCAGAGCATTGTCACCAAGGTGACTTATAGCACACAGAGAATAGTTCAAGAAACTACTAATCAAAATGCAGACTTGTAGAGTCCAGCCCCAATACATCTACAGAATTTCATACCTCAGCCTCAGACAATGTTGAGGAGAATGAATGCAAAGATTGTAAGAGCCAGAGCTTCAGGGAGTTTGCTGTGAGATTGTGTATCCTTTAAAACCCACACTCATAACATCTCAACAGCATGACTGTCCAAACATGAGCTCATAAAGGGCAATAACAAATTTATAGGGAAAAGCCTACTAAACTTCAACCATACACAAAGAACTATAGGCAATTGAGTAAGGACTGGGCCAAGAGTAGTCTTTCCCCAAGGAAGAACACACTAATTTGTTGTCCAACACCAAATTGTTAGCGTTGAAAACAATATAAATAACAAGCAGATCAAACAGGTTATATATAGAAATATACATATACCTCATATATGTAAATTAATATACATATTATAATGCAATAATGATGAAAGAAGAGTCCAGCAGTTTGAAGGAGGGCAGGGAAAGTTATATGGAAATGTTTGGAGAAAATAAAGGGAAGGGAGAATGCTTTAATTGTGTGCTAATCTCAAAAATAAAATAAATACCATCACAAATGATTGCTTTTGTTTTTAATTAAAACAAATATATTGATTGAGTACAGTGGATAAGGCTGTGCTGTATTTATTTGATGCACATGCACTAGATTCAGGCAAGCATTCTACTACTGAGCTAAACTCCCAGCTTATTAAGTCTAATTCTAACAGTGATTCCAAGAGAGGTATTATTAGCCTTGATCTGTACTTCAGAAACTTGGGATTTGTAAGGTTAATTAATTTGCTCAAGGTCAAATAGCTATTAAGCTAAGGAGCTATGATTTAAATCAGAGTGCATGTCAAATTCATTCTTTTACAGAGCCATGTTAACTCCTCATCTTTGGAGGAAGCAGCCACTCAAGTTGTTAAAGATGAGATCACTATTTTTGATTTTGTACTCAATTTGAGTGCTATTATTTTTGGTACTGACCAAAAGGAAGAAGCTAAGGTATTGTTCCCTTCATCATTGCAGCAGGGTACTTGCAAAGATACAAACATTCTTAATTTCATATTTAAGAATATGACTGTTTTCACCACTCCTTGAAGATTCTTTAAAATAAATAAAAATGAAAGAGATGCTATCCTTTCAGCAGAAGAAATGTCACTTCAATGAGCCTTTGAAGAAGTTGCCTTATGGTGGTTTCTAGTCAAAGATTCCAAGCAACACAATAAACCCAAATATCAAAAGTCTAGATCTTACTTTAGTATAGATGCTAATGGTAAGAAGAAATATTTTACAAAACATTTCTCCAATATCCCATATTCTCAGTGCAACAGTAAGAAGGTAGACAGATGATAAGTCAGTTATTCAAGCTGAACATCAATAAGGACAACTCCAATGCCATTTAAAGCATCTAAACTGTCAAAATTGGTGATGCCATCTTTAAAATCGTCAATGGATGGTACCTCTACAGGATAAAAACTCCTCTTTACAGAAGAACAAGTACATCATTCCCAACCCACTCTGTTCATCAAACTCACAAGTTATCATTCTGCTGATTAACACAATGTTTCCAAGGTGAATTCAACCCCCCTCCAACTGCTACTTTGTCTTCTTTTCTTTCTGTTGAAGCTAACCTGTCAATAACAGCACACATTCTCTTCCAATCTCACTCATAGTTTCCCTTTTACAAAGTTCCACTCATCAGTCTTGTAAGTAAACAGTACTATTTCATATTTTGAACAATAGCCCCAAGTTGCTGGATGTTTCTCTGTAAATTAAACCAATACACAAATTAGACCAGTAATACAGATATTCATAGGAATTGTAATATAGCCAGCCCATTGGTTATAGGCATACTTAAATCTCTCCTTTATTCCTTCTAACTATTCAAAAAATACCTAACCTCTCAAGCTATGTAAGCCCCACAAGCATCACTTTTCACAAATATGATGGTTAATATTGACTATCAACTTGAGAGGATTGTTAATTACTGAAGAGGTAAGCCACTGGACACACATGTGGCAGATTTTCTAGATAAACGTAAGTGAGATAGACCCATTGCAAATTCATCATTACTCCATGGGCTGGAGACCTGAACAACAGAAAAAGAACAAGCTACTTGCTCACATTTAGCTACTGTGCTTTCCGTGTCATGGTGGACTTAAACTGTGAGCTTAGGTAAATACCTTCTTAACTTTTTCCTATCTGGTAATTTGTTACACTCACAAGGAAAGCAAACAAATAATGCAGAAGGTCTCAAAATTCTAGTCCATATTTTTCTATTTTACCCAAAATGTGGCCATCCTTACTCCTACTATCTTGTTGACTGCACACTACTGGGGGAGATCTCTGGCCTGGCTGAGCAGGCGCATTCACGGGAAGGGAAAAGGGTGCCAGCAGGCAGCGGAAAGTGCAATCTCTGCTACTGTTCTGGTGTGGCTGCTACCCTGGCATCACGTTTGTCCGGGATGCTGTACTGTTCAGAGTAGAGCTAGCAGAGGGCTCAGGTAACAAGTAAGGTGCAGGAGAGCAGTCTCTTCCTCAGGAAGTGTTAGAACTCATTTTTATTGGTTATTTTATTTATTTACATTTCAAATGTTACCTCACTTCCAGGTCTCCCCACTGCAAACTCCTAATTCCCTCCTCCTCCCCTTGCTTCTATGAGGGTGCTTCCCCACTCCCCCACTTCTGCTTTACCACCCTAGTGTTCCCCTACACTGGGGCATTGAGCCTCCACAGGACCAGTGACCTTTCCTCCCATTGATGTCACATAAGGCAATCCACTGCTACATATGCAGCTGGAGCCATGGGTCCCTCCAGTGTACTCTTTGGTTGGTGGATTAGTCCTGAAGAGCTCTGGGGGTGGGGCAATATCAATCTGGTTGATTGATATTGTTGTTCTTCCTATGGGGTTGCAAACCCCTTCAGCTCTTTCAGTCCTTTCCCTAACTCCTCCATTGGGTCCCTGTGCTCAGTCTGATGAGTGGCTACAAGCATCCACATTTGTATTGGTCAGGCTCTGGTAGAGCCCCTCAGGAGACAGCTATATCACGGTCCTATCAGCAAGCACTTATTGGAATCAACAATAGTGTCTGAGTTTGGTGGTTGCATATGGGATGGATCCCCAGGTGGGGAAATATCTAGATGGTCTTTCCTTCAGTCTCTACTCCACTTTTTGTTCCTGTATTTCTGTTAGACAGGAACACTTCTGGGAGAATTTTTGAGATGGGTGGGTGGCCCCATCCCTCAACCAGGGGCAGTGCCTAACCTCTGGATATGTTCTTAACAGGTTTTCTCTCCCTTTTGTTGGGTATTTAAGCTATTATCATCCCCATTGGGTCCTGGGAGCCTCGTGATTTCCTATATGATAGACAATCTCATTTGATGGAGTAATTCTCACATGCCTTTATTCCTTCTGCATAGTATCATATATACAGTTTTGGAGTAGACTGGGATCTGACAGCAGATGCTTTCTATTGGCTTAGTCTGAGATGCCTCATCTAATGTAGAGGGGCTTGGGGGTATTTCCCCTATGTGGCTGATGATCACAATCCTTTCTATGGGGGCTATGGCTATGTGACAGAGACCTAGTTGAGAACAGGTAAAGCTCCTACTATCCCTGTTTTGGGTTCTGAGCCTACCAACCCAGCTCAACCTTACCAGGTTTCCTGGCATGGTCCATTGTCCCACAGTTGACTATATAAGAGCAACTTAATCTGCTTCTAACATACACGACTCATTCACCAACCTTATAGCAAAACTTGCCACATTTCCACCAAGAACTTTACTCCATCACTCCTGTTCTCTACAGCTTCTCCTTTGCAACTGTAAAACATTAAAATATCTCCTTTGTCTTAGAAACATCTCTCTGTTACCCCCATTTCCTTTGCATGAGGTGTAGCAACCTTTTGAATACACATTCAATTGTCTAATACATTCAAGCATATTTGCAGTGTCTAGCCTCTAACCTCATTCTCTTCAGTGGTTCAGCTCTCAGCACTGCCAGATTCCCAAACAGAACTTCCTAAGCTAACCATTGAAGTCCGGATTCCCATAGCCACCAACAGTGTTCATTCTACTTAACCTTGTAAGGCATGTGATAGCTAGTCACCACCTTCTAAATACTCTTCACATGATTTACTTCAGTCATATTCTACTCTTCTGTTTCTCTTGTGCTCTTCTAATAAGCATCACTTAAAACAACAATAAATTACATTCTTACCATGCTATCTGTATAAATTTCACCCTGTTGAGTCTTTCCATCCTCATCAGCTTCATTTGTTGTGTTCTCATTTCTTCTCTTTTCTCACTATTTTAACACCAATCTATGTTGGCTTCTAGAGAATGTGTTTTCCATAAACAGCTTCACTCTATCATTAGACTTGTAGTAAAATCAGTTTAACATAGTACCTGTTCATTCACACAATCTAGGTTCACATTCTGTGATTCACAGCCAATTACTAGGCATTCCCCAACCAGTTTCCTCCTGCTTCCAATAAAAGTAACGGTGCTATTTGTAGTGAGAACCTTGGTTTATTTAAACACACAGAAATGCTATATGAATATGTTTTTGTTTTAATCCTAAATGTGGGACACAAGGCTGGTTCAGATTTGTCCATAGCCACTATGATTTGCCAGGGGAGTGATTTTGCCAGCTGAAGATAGTTTATGTTTGGAATTCTGGGGACTCTTGAGAGGAGAAAGTGGTAAAGATCTTTTCCCAATCTGTTGGCTGCCTTTTTTGTCCTACTCTGTCCTTTGCCTTACAGAAGCTTTGCAATTTTATGGGGTCCCATTTGTCAATACTTGATCTTAGAGCATAAGCTATTGGTGTTTGCTTCAGGAAAATTTCCCCTATGCCCATGTGCTTGAGTCTCCATTTGGACTTGAACTTTGTATGAGGAGATAAGAATGGATTGATTTGCATTCTTCTACATGCTAACCGCCAGTTGAACCATCACCATTTGTTGAAAATGCTGTCTTTTTTACACTGGATAGTTTTAGCTCCTTTGTCAAAAATCAAGTGACCACAGGTGTGTGGGTTCATTTCTGGGTCATAAATTCTAGTCCATTGATCTACCTGCCTGTCACTGCACCAATACCATGCTGGTTTTATCATGATTGTTCTATAGTACAGCTTGAGATCAGGGATGGTGATTTCCCCAGAAGTTCTTTTATTGTTGAGAATAGTTTTCACTATCCTGGGTTTTTTTGTTATTCCAAATGAATTTGTAAATTGCACTTTCTAACTCTATGAAGATTGCATTGAATCTGTAGATTGCTTTTGGCAAGATGGCCATTTTTACTATATTAATCCTGCCAATCCATGAGCATGGGGAATCTTTCCATCTTCTGAGATCTTTTTAGATTTCTTTCTTCAGAGACTTGAAGTTTTTGTCACACCAATATTTTTATATTATTTGTGACTATTGTGAAAGGTAATGTTTACCTAATTTCTTTCTCAGCCTGTTTATCTTTGAGTAGAGGAAGGCCACTGATTTGTTTGAAGTGGAGGCTTTTCCCCTGCTGTTGCTGTCCCTGCTACCCTGGCTGCCACTGTTGCTGCTGTGGCTGGTTGCTGCTGTTCCTGGGTATAGATTGGCTATATCCTAAAGAAAAAAATTAAACTTGCCCCAAGGAACTTGATACTCCTAATCAGTAGGAGGTAGTCTGAAAGATCGATGCTCCCTTTCCTGTCTATACTTCTTTTCTCCTACCTATTTTTTGGGGATGGAAAGTATAGGGCTGGTGTAGGGAAGTCAGAAAAGGAACACAATAAAGTATAATTATATTATATATTCTGCTCTTCAGCTCATTCACATCAGGAAATATTTAATGTAGGGCCTCATATTGGAGATTCTTTATGTAGCTTTACTTGGAAATAGTGTTTGTACTTTTTAAGAATAACATTAGGAAGCCTTGATAAATGGGAAGACATTGACACAAAAAGGCCCATGTTTCGTTTTTGTTTCCTTCTTAGAAACACAGCTCCTTCAGGGATTTGCCTGTCACCTTGCTGAGGTGAGTAACCTGGGACCAGTCACCTTTCAGAGTCCCTCTGCTGGGTAGAAATAAGACAAGAGTCAAGACTCCAAACCTGCAGAGTGGCTTTCCTGAGCCTTTCAAGATTTGCCCACAAGAAGTCTGGGCTATTGTCCCTTGGTACTTATCTGTAAGAAATGAACCTACTGTGTGTGTGTGTGTGTGTGTGTGTGTGTGTGTGTGTGTGTGTGTGTGTGAGAGAGAGAGAGAGAGAGAGACTTGTGTGCAAAGCTTTCTTTCACTCTGGATTGAAAATATTGACAGTGTATGCTTCACTATGCTTCATGTCTAGAACAGTAAAAAGATTTTGTGGTCCATAGAAGGAGTTACAGAGACAAAATTTGGAGCTGTGACGAAAGGATGGACCATCTAATGACTGCCATATGCAGGGATCCATCCCATAATCAGCTTCCAAATGCTGACACCATTGCATACACTAGCAAGATTTCGCTGAAAGGACCCAGTTATAGCTCTCTCTTGTGAGACTATGCCGGGGCCTAGCAAACACAGAAGTGGATGATCACAGTAAGCTATTGGATGGGTCACACGGCCCCTAATGGAGGAGCTAGAGAAATTACCCAAGGAGCTATAGGGAACTGCAACCCTATAGGTGGAACAACAATATGAACTAATCAGTACCCGGGAGCTCTTGTCTTTAGCTGCATATGTATCAAAAGATGGCCTAATTCGGCCATCACTGCAAAGAGAGGCCCATTGGACTTGCAAACTTTATATGCCCCAGTACAGGGGAACGCCAGGGCCAAAAAGGGGGAGTGGGTGGGTAGGGGATTGGGGGGGTGGGTATGGGGGACCTTTGGGATAGCATTGAAAATGTAAATGAGGAAAATACCTAATTTAAAAAAATGAAAAAAAAAAGATTTTGTGGAAAGCTGATGTCTGTTGGAACATTTATAGAGGTAAATGCTTAAATGCCTCATAGTTACCTCAACTTTGAAATGTTCAAAACTCCTTCATTTTTTTTTAACATGCCAGCAATGATCTTCCCTTACATGCAGACTAAAAAAACCAGAAGTCATTCTCTTTTCCCCTCTGAAGCTTAACTCGATTTTAGGTGGTATTTTAATCTACTGTTCCTACCTCATAAATATTTTTTGGACTTGTATACTCTACTGACATCTTATCGGTTTGACTTTTTTACATTTATATGAGAACTCAGCATTCTACCCTTCATCATCAATATTAAAATTTCTCCAGAGTTGTCCTTGGGAATTTTCTTTTCTTCTACTGTACACCAATTTTATCTGGAAATACAGCTTTACTCCCTTTTTTATATGGAAAGGTTTCCTATTTCTCATTTTGCAAGCATTCTACTCTTCTGTTTAATATATTTATACACCCATCTATCTGCATGACATGGTGACTTAGATATCTTACATGCATCCCAAGCTTCTATATTAAATATAGCTCTTTCTCAAAATTAGGGAAACAATTCCCTTCACAATAGCCACAAATAGTACAAACTATCTTGGGGTAACTAATGAAATAAGTGAAAAGTTTGTATGAATAACTTCAAACTTGAAGTGAATAAGTTCAAGTCTCTTAAGAGAGAAATTGAAGAAGATCTCAGAAAATGGAGATATCTCCCGTGCTCATGTATTGGCAGAATTAACATAGTAAAAATGGCCATCCTACCAAAGGCAATCTATAGATTCAATGCAATCCCCATCAAAATCCCAAGAAAATTCTTCAAAGACATGGAAAGAACAATTCTCAAATTCATCTGGAAAGGCAAAGAACTCAGAATAGCAAAAACAATTCTTAACAATAAAAGAAGAGCTGGGGGAATCACCATCCCTGACCTCAAGCTTTACTACAGAGCAATGGTGATAAAAACTGCATTGTATTGATACAGAGACAGACACGTTGATCAACGGAATAGAATTGAAGACCCAGAAATAAAACTACACACTTACTGTCACTTGATTTTTGACAAAGAAGCCAAAATATACAATGGAAAAAAAAAAGCATCTTCAATAAATGGTGCTTGTCTTACTGGCTGCATATATTTAGAAGAATGAAAATAGACCCATATTTGTCACCTTGTACAAAGCTCAAGTCCAACTGCATCAAGGACCCCAATATAAAACCAGATACACTCAATCTAATAGAAGAGAAAGTAGGAAAGAACCTTGAACTCATTGGCAAAGGGGTAAATTTCTTAAAGAGAACTCCAATGGCTCATGATGCAAGATCAAGAATTGATAAATGGGACCTCATGTAACTGGACAGCTTCTGTAAAGCAAAGGATATAGTCAATAAGAAATTGGCAATCTACAGATTAGGAAAAAATCTTCACTAACACCACACATTATAGAGGGCTAATATCCAAAATATACAAAGAACTCAAGAAGTTAATCACTAAAAACAAAAGATCCAAACAACTCAATTAAAAAATGGGGTATAATTTATAATAGCCAGAAGCTGGAAGGAACCCAGATGCCCCTCAACAGAGGAATGGATACAGAAAATGTGGTACATCTACACAATGGAGTACTACTCAGCTATTAAAAAGAATGAATTTATGAAATTCCTAGCCAAATGGATGGACCTGGAGGGCATCATCCTGAGTGAGGTAACACATTCACAAAGAAACTCACACAATATGTACTCACTGATAAGTGGATATTAGCCCAAAACCTAGGATATCCAAGATATAAGATACAATTTCCTAAACACATGAAACTCAAGAAAAATGAAGACTGAAGTGTGGACACTATGCCCCTCCTTAGAAGTGGGAACAAAACACCCTGGGAAGGAGGTACAGAGACAAAGTTTGGAGCTGAGATAAAAAGATGGACCATGTAGAGACTGCCATATCCGGGTGTCCATCCCATAATCAGCTTCCAAATGCTGACACCATTGCATACACTAGCAAGTTTATGCTGAAAGGACCCTGATATAGCTGTCTCTTGTCAGAGTATGCCTGGGCCTAGCAAACATAGAAGTGGATGCTCACAGTCGACTATTGGATGGATCACATGGCCCCCAATGAAGGAGCTAGAGAAAGTACCCAAGAAGCTAAAGGGATCTGCAACCCTATAGGTGCAACAACATTATGAACTAACCAGTATCCCGGAGCTCTTGACTCTAGCTGCATATGTATCAAAAGATGGCCTAGTCGGCCACCACTGGAAAGAGAGGCACATTGGACACGCAAACTTTATATGCCCCAGTACAGGGGAACGCCAGGGCCAAAAAGGGGGAGTGGGTGGGTAGGGGAGTGGGGGTGGGTGGCTATGGGGGACTTTTGGTATAGCATTGGAAATGTAAATGAGCTAAATACCTAATAAAAATGGAAAAAAATGGGGTATTGAAGAAAACCAAGAATTCACAATTGAGGAATCTCAAATGGCTGAGAAGCACCTAAAGAAATGTTCAAAGCCCTTAGTGACCAGAGAAATGAAAATCAAAATGACCCTGACATTCCACCTTATACCAATCAGAATGGCTAAGATCAAAATCTCAGGTGACAACACATGTTGGAGAAGATGTGGAGAAAGAGGAACACTCCTCCATTGCTTGTGGGATTTCAAATTGGTACAACCACTCTGGAAATCAATCTAGAGGTTCCTCAGAAATTTGGGAATAAATCTATATCACTCTTGGGAATATACACAAAAGATGCCCCACCATGCCACAGGGACCCGTGTTCCACTATGTTCATAGTGACTTTATTTGTGATAGACAGAAGCTGGAACAACTTAGATGTCCCAGGACAGAAGAATGGATACTTGGATAAATGAAAGTATGGTTAATTTACACAATGGAATACTACTCAGCTATTAAGAATGAGAACATCCTGAGTTTTGTAGATAAATGGATGAAACTAGGAAATATCATCCTGGGTGAGGTAACTCAGACCCAAAAGGACATTCACGGTATGTACTCACTAATAAGTGGATACTAGCCAAAAAACAAACAAACAAACAAACAAACAAACAAAAAACAATAGTACAGATTACTCAAAATACAGTACGCAGAACTCAAAAAGGTCAACAAGCTGAAGGGCCCAAGTGAGGATGCCTCAGTCCCACTTGGGAGAGGGAAGAAAGCAATCACAAGTGGGGAGGAAGGAGCGACCTGGGAGGGAAAGTGGACAGGGGGCAGTAGAGAGGAGAGCAAACCCTGATCTGGTATTGGGTGAGGGAAAAGGACTGAAGTCCTGAGGGCCAGCAGAAATAATGTAAACAATCTCCAGCAGGAAGAGTGGACATCAAGTGAGGGATAGGGTCATCCCACAGTCACACCTCTGATTCATAATTGTTCCTGTTTGAAAGAATAACAGGAATGGAAATGGAGAGTCTGAGGAAAAGAAGATCTAGGGAAAGCCCAAAGTGGGATCCAGCTCAAGGGGAGGTCCCAAGGCCTGACTCTTACTGAGGCTATGAAGCGCTCACAAAAAGGGACCTAACATGACTGACTGCCCTCTAAAAGACCCAACAAGCAACTGAAAGAGTCACATGCAGATATTTGTACCCAACCAATGGACAGAGCAGCTGAACCCTGTTGTTGAATTAGGGAAGGCGGAAAGAAGCTGAGGAGAAAGGCTACCATATAGGAGGACCGGCAGTCTTAATTGGACTCCCGAGATCTTTCAAACATTGGACCACCAAACAGACAGCATACACCAGATGATATGAAGCCCCCAACACACATACAGTAGAGGACTTCTGGGTTTGTGTTCATTCAGACATGATGCACCTAACCCTAAAGAGACTGGACGCCCTGCCTCAGGGAGTTTAGAGTCAGGTGGGGTGGTGGCAGGGGCTTCCACGTGGAGACCGGGTGGGGTGAGGAGTAGGAATGGGATATGGAGCAGTCAGAGGGTGAATGTGGGGGGAAATGGAATATGGAGTATAAAAAAATGAAGTAAAAATAAAATATAATTTTTTAAAAAATCAGTGAATTAATTGCATTAGGGTCAGAGGTATTTTAAACTAATTAAAAATACAGCTGAATTATCAAATAAATAACCAAGGCAATTCACAAATATAAATAAATAAATAAATAAATAAGGCTCTTTCTCTAATCTCGCTGTCAATGACTGATGCCAGCATTCATCAATCTACACTAGACAAATACTTGTACACTATTCACAATATATCGATCATTTATGTCCTCCATATCTATCCATTATCCATTATCAAATTCCTCACTTTCCATAGTACACACTATCTCCAAGTCTAATTTCCTCCAGTTCCATCCCCACCAGAACCAACAGAATGCCTATCTTCCCTCAACCAGACACTTTGATAGCTTTCAAAAAGTTTTATTCTGTTTACCACTTCCATTTTTCTCATCCATTCCTCTCAACACGATAACTATAGTAACATTTCCTGGAACTGGGGATGTTTAAAGCTAATGGTGACTCCTCACAAGGACCCGGTGGGGATGATTTTAGCAGAGATGGGGCAATAGAACCTGTAGAGACCACTTCCAATAGATAGGCATGGCCCCCAGTCGTGGGATGGGGCCACACACCCATCTCAAAGCTTTTAACCCAGAAAAGTTCCTGTCCAAAGGATTAACAGGGACAAAAAAAATGGAGTAGAGACTGAGGACTGCCCCACCTGGGCATCCATCCTCTCTGCAGACAGCAAGCCCTTGACAAGAGGTATTTGCTGACAGGAACCTGGTATGACTGCTCCTTGGAAGGTTCAGCCAGCAACTGACCAATACAGTTGTGAATGCTTGGACCCAGCCATCAGACTGAGCTCAGGGACCCTGGTGGAGGACCTGGTGGAAGGACTGAAGGAGCTGAGAGGGATTGCAACCCAAAGGAAGAACAATATCACCTGGCCGGACCGCAGTGCTCCCAGGGCCTAGAACACCAACCAAGGAGTATTCAGGACGGAACCCACGGCTCCAGAGACTTAAGTAGTGGAGAATAACCTTGTCTCACATCAATGGGAGGGGAGGCGGCCCTAGTTCCTGTGAAGGTTTGATGCCCTAGCATTGGGGGATGCTGGGGTGGGAGAGGGTGGATGGGGGAACGCCCTTATAGAGGAAAAGAGGAGGGAGAAGAAGGACGTTGTGGAGGAGTAACCAGGAAGTCAGATATCATTTGAGTTGTAAATGAATGAAATGATTTGAAAAAAAAAAAGTGTCCAGGGATAGAACAGTGCTTCTAGCCTGTATGACTAGCCTGTATGACTCAGCCTGTATGACTCAGCGTCTCCCTCATGCTGCTTCTGAGCCTCCTGCTTTGTATAACTGTGAAGAAAATCCATAAAATGAAGTTGATGATGTGATGACAGCATCTCACACGTGCATAAAACAAACCACAATGAGAACAGACTTTTGTCTTTCGCTCTTCTCTGCTTTACTCTTCTGCCTGGCTACTTGCTTCTGCTCCCTAGAATCCCTGTTTAAATAAAACTACTCTTTGCAAGCATTTCACTTGAGTTTATCTTGAGAGTATTTCTAGCTAAGATATATACATTATGTTTTATGCTTGGAGTCATTCTTACACTGTCTTTGATTGTTAACACTCAATAATTTATGAATATTTTCAATAATGTTTCCCATCTCTAATATTACTAAAAATGAAAAGTATAGTAGTTTTCTACTGAAATGAAGTACCAAAAACTGGTTTCATTTTTTTTTTCCAGAGAGAGGGTTTCTCTGTATAGCCCTGGCTGTCCTCAAACTCACTTTGTAGACCAGGCTGGCCTTGAACTCAGAAATCTGCCTGCCTCAGCCTCCCTAGTACTGGGATTAAAGGCATGCACCCATATTGACTTCTTTTAGTGTCCAGTGTTTGGCAAAGGTCACCAATACTTTTTACATTATAGACTCATTACTTCAGGCACAGCATAAACTTACTCTTGCAATCAGAGCAATGGATTTACTAGAGAAGGCACATTGGAGTGGACACAGATGGCCTTTATCATGATCACATATGTAAACAAGGCTCTATCTCAGGTACTGAGGTCAGGACTTCACTCAATCCTTTTGGAAGAACCTGAGCCAATGCATATCAAAGCCATGGGCCATAGTTAGCAAGAAAACTCGAGGTTAGCAAACCCTAACAAGAAAGTAAGGTAAATCAAACACACTATGTTTATGGCTCCTATATGACAGTGAAGGAAAAAAGAGTTTAATAAAATAAGCATACAAATCAGTGTTTGGCAAACCAAAGTTATCTATCATGAAGCAAACTTCCAGTAACTTAAGCTTAAACAGCACAATTTATTCTAAAATGTAACTTATATTAGGTTAGTAGTGAGATGCCCTAAATGTTCTTGCCTCTACTCTATCTTCTCCAAAATCCCCCCTCCAGGTCACAGCACACATAAAATTGCCTATTTTAAAGTATAATTTTGAAGTTCTCTTCATTATAAAAATTGAAATGAGTTGTTATTTTTACAAATTAATATTTAAATTGCATATAAAGATCTTCATTTTATCATTATGTGTGACCACTCTAGCATCAATCTCAGTGTCTTCTGATTGGCATTTAGTGACATTGCCAGATTAGAGTAAGACTTGAGCTTGTTGAAACATGATAAGCTGAATTTTATGTCAAATTATGTACTTCAGTTTTTCATTTCATTGCCTTTGAGACCTGGAATTCTGGGTTACCCTCCTTTGTCCAGTTGTCAACTAACAATAAAAAGACAACCCAAGAGACTGTTCTTAGTTTCCCAAAATCAAGTTTAGTATTTACCTTTATGATATAAATGAACATTTAACATGATACATGTTTCTCTTCTGGCATCCACTTAACAGACTGTCTTTCTACTTAATACATACATATAGATTAGATAGGCACATAGATACACTTAGATTCACACATAGATACATAAATACACATAGGTATACACATAGATACATTAGAAGATGGTAGATAGATAGATGGATAGATGGATAGATAGATAGATAGATAGATAGATAGATAGATAGATAGATAGATAGATAGATGATAGAATAGATAGATGATAGTCATATAGACAGAAGAATAGAAAGGTAATATTTGTTACCTATTTGTTATAATACTTGGCATATGATACACATATCTAGAAAATATCACTAAATAAATGAATAAGCGTATGAATGAAAGAAGAACATTAATTTTAAGTCTGTAATCTTTTCAGGCTCTCCCAAACTTTAGAATTCACTTAATGAGGAGAAGCAATACTGTAATAACATGTGCTTTCTTACGTTCTTCTTGGCAGTTGTTCAAAACTAATCCTGTGTCAGATACCTTTTACTTGACTGTCCAACAGGGAAAATCTGATGAAGTAACTTACCAAATATATAGAGAAAAAGACAGCAAGGCCAGGCAGACAAAACACTAGTCTCTTAGTATTCTAAGCTGGGCACCATCTTCATACTTAGTAATGCTTGTCAAATGCAAATATTTTCTTGGTCTAAAGTAGAAATTTCTGATTTCTTTATCAGCTTAGCTGTGATTTTTCTAGAAGCTGTCCTTTTTTTTTTTTTTTTTTTAGAATATAAGCAAGCATAGTCCTAGTTGACACTTCATTTTGTGGTGTTATGATTAAACTATGTTTTTTGTTGTTTTTTTCTGCTTTAGATTTATATATCTACAACAGACACCTTTTTTATTAGATGATATTTTCTTTATGTACATTTCAAATGCTATACCCTTTCCTAGTTTCCCCTCCAAAAATCCACTATCCTCTCCCCCTTCACTGCTCCCCAACCCACCTGTTTAAGAACCCTAAATAAAGTAGGTTTTGATGGAAATCTAACCCTACAAAACTGTCAAATGGTTATCATATTATTTAAAGTAAAGTCAAAAAATTCCTAAAAGTTAATTTAAAATTCAAATTTGGAAATTTTAAGAAATGAAAAAATATAAAAAAATTTAAATATTTAGAAGGCAATTTGACAGCATGATCATTTAGCTGAATAATTATAGCAGGTTCTCCAGATGTCCCTCAACAGAGGAATGGATACAGAAAATGTGGTACATTTACACAATGGAGTACTACTCAGCTATTAAAAACAACGAATTTATGAAATTCTTGGGCAAGTGGGTGTTTTTGGAGGATATCATCCTAAGTGAGGTAACCCAATAGCAAAAGAAGTCACTTGATATGCACTCACTAATAAGTGGATATTAGCCCAGAAACTTAGAATACCCAAGATAACAACTTCCAAAACAAAAGAAAATCAAAAAGGAAGACCAACTCATGGATACTTCATTCCTTCCTAGAATAGGGAATAAAATATCCATGGAAGGAGTTGCAGAGACAAAGTTTGGAGCTAAGATGAAAGGATGAACCATCCAGAGACTGCCCCACCCGGGGGTCCATCCCATAATCAGCCACCAAACACAGACACTATTGCATACGCCAGCAAGATTTTGCTGAAAGGACCCTGATATAGTTGTCTCCTATGAGGCTTTGCCAGTGCCTGGCAAATGCAGAAGTGGATGCTCACAGTCATCTATAGGATTGAATACAGGACCCCCAATGGAGGAGCTAGAGAAAGTATCCAAGAGCTGAAGGGGTTTGCAACCCTATAGGTGGAACAACAATATGAACTAATCAGTACCTCCAGAGCTTGTGTCTCTAGCTGCATATGTAGCAGAAGATGGCCTAGTCGGCCATCATTGGGAAGAGAGGCCCCTTGGTCTAGCAAACTTTATATGCCCCAGTACAGGGGAATGCCAGGGCCAAGAAGTGGGAATGAGTGGGTAGGGGAGCAGGGTAGGGGAGGGTATAGGGGACTTTTGGGATAGCATTTGAAATGTAAATGAAGAAAATATCTAATAAAAATTTTTTAAAAGTTTTAGCAGGTTTGACCCTCAGTCCTACTGCTTCATAGCTATGGACTCTTGACAAGAATTATGGTTCTAAGCCGGGCGTGGTGGCGCACACCTTTAATCCCAGCACTGTTCAGCCTGGTCTACAAAGTAAGTTCCAGGACAGCCAGGGCTATACAGAGAAACCCTGTCTTGAAAAAAAATATAATTCTAGGCACAAAATTCCCTCCTATAAGTCAGGCCTCAAATCCAATCAGAAAATATTTAGTTATACCCTAACATCCTCCCACTATTATACCCGTAGGGTAGGCATATTTTGACTAAGAGGTGAATATTGCTTCTAAAAGGTCCATTCTGAGTAAAACCATGGATGTCTTTTTTCCCAGAGTATTGCATATTATATTCCAACGTTATGGAAGCTATCCATTAGGGAGGAAGTTTCTCAGTCTGTTTGAAATTAATATTCCTGTGTCCTTTGGCACAAGTGTGCTGTGCCTTTAATAATGGAGTCTTGCCACATAGTAGCCATAGTAGATAATCAACATTAATAGCTTGGCTGTGTGGAAACTTCTGGAAGGTTCTATACCAATAATTCCTAGGGATGTACCTCATTTCCTGTATTGAGATTACTGTAATGTCTCATGTCTTCTGGGAGCAATATTGTCTGTGTAAAATCATTCAATCTCTCTGTCTCTATCTCTGTCTCTGTCTCCTCTCTCTCTCTCTCTCTGTCTCTGTCTCTGTCTGTCTCTGTCTGTCTCTCTCTCTCTCTCTCTCTCTCTCTCTCTCTCTCTCTCTCACACACACACACACACACACACACACACACACACACACACACATACACATACACATTGTATTTTGAAACCAGCTTACTGACTAGTGGGGTTGCATAGACTTTTATGTATGTCCATAGTTTGAATAATTTACACTATCACCTCTCTCACATCCTCCCTGCCCACTTTCTACTTAGTAGTTGAATCCTCAATACTTTTACTCCTTCTAATTTTTGTACGTCTTTTACAATGCCTCAACTTATTTGTTTGTAAGTTTGGTTGTAAGATAATAGGTTTCCATATGCCTTTTCATTCTGCCCTTCTTTGACTTAGCACACTCTTCATCTCCTGATTTGTCATACTCCCACACCACCCTCTGCTTAAGCCTGCCTGCCTCTTATGTTGCACATCATTACTTTTGTTTGGCTTATAGTCTACTACACTCTCTTAAAAGGTCCATTTCTACTTTCCTGGCTTCTACCTGGTCTCCAAATAAAATACACAAAACAATCAACTTGAAACTAGGGCACTGATGTGAGAGATCTCAAAACCTTTGTCCCTCTGGTCTTGAAGTATTTCAGTAAGCATAATTCTTTTAGTTCCATGAGTTTACCAGCAATTTGCAGGTGAATAATTTCAATTTTGTGTATGTGTCACATTTTCTTGTATATCCATCTGTTGTTTGACATGGATTCTAGTCCCTAAATAAAGCACCAGTGAACATAGACATATAAGTGGCTATGTATTAGTATGTGAAGTTCAGTGGGTATAAAATTAAGAATGGTATAGTTGATCCATATAACAGTTCTATTTTTAGTTTAAGAGACACATCCAGACTACTTCAAAAGTGGATGTCCTGGTTTATACTTTCAGCACCAGTGCATAAGAGTTCCCCTTTCATAACATCCACATACCAGCATTTTCTGTCACCTTTTTTCCTGTCATTATGACTCAAGTGAGGTAAAATCCTAGTGTGGCTTTAATTTGCATTTACCTAATAGATAAAGATATTTTTTAAGAGTTTTGTGGACATTTCCATTCACTTCACACCTTACTCTATATTTGAGTTGCTTATTATTTAAACCTGTAGTTTATGTAGTTCTTGGTATAATATATACTCTCCTTCTCTGTTGAATAAAGAGATGGCAAAGGTCTCATTCTATGGTCTGCCTATTCATTCAATTCCATTTCCTTTGCTATTCAAAAGTTTTTATTTTCATGGGATCCTGGTGTTGACTGTTGGTATTGGTTTCTGTATAATCACAATTGATCCCTACTTCTTTCTTTAGCAATCTCAATGTATCTAATCTTATGTTGAGCTCTTTGGCCAATTTGGAATTAAGTTGGTGCATGGTGAAAAATAAGATTCTAGTTTCATTTGTCTACATGTTAAAATCCAGTACCATTAATTGAAGGTGCTTTCTTTTTTTCCAGTGTATATTTTTTGCATATTTGTCAAAAATCAGTTACCTGCATTTGCTTACGTTTATATAGAGGTCTTTAAGTCTATTCTTCTTTTCTTGTACCTATTTTTGTAGCAGAACCAAAAAGTTTGTACTTCTATGGTTTTGCAATACAATTTGAAATAATGTATAGTTATACCTTCTACAGTATTTGTTCTTATAAGTATTTATTTGGCTATTCTTGGTCTTTTATAAATCTATCTAAATTTCTTGACTTATTTTCTGAGTCTGTGAAAAATACTGTTGCTTTTTTTTTGTTCTGGGAAAACATTCTATCTTTGTATAGATGCTGGTAGGGCAGATATTTTCACAACATTATTGATTCCAAATTCTGATTATGGGCTGTTTGTCTATCTTCTAGTGTTTTCCTAAGTTTCTTTCTTTACTGTCTTACAATTTCCATTATAGAAGTCTTCTGTTTCCTCTGTCAGATTTATTCCCAGCCCACAGTGTGTGTGTGTGTGTGTGTGTGTGTGTGTGTGTGTGTGTGTGTTATGAATGGAATTATTGACCGGAATTATAGAACTTGTATGTTCTCAAACTTTGTCAGAGATGCATTTCTTACAGTAAACAGAAGACAACAGAGAGAGATATATAATTTGTCTAAGTCCTGAGAAAATTGTGTATACAACTTTAAATTTTAAAATTGCATTAACCCCACTACCACTAAGACTCAGAGATATCACAAAAAAGAAGGAGGAAAGGCCAAGATGTGGGAGTGGGTGGGTAGGGGAGCAGGACAGGGGGAGGGTACAGGGAACTTTCGGGATAGCATTTGAAATGTAAATAAAGAAAATATCTAATAATGAAAAAAATCAGCATTAATAAAAGCCATTTAAGTCATATAAAAGGAGAAAAAAAGAAGTACTGTCTAGAAGATAGAGGTGATTGCTGTGAAAGACTGACATGTAGATATGGCAATGCTATGACACTTGGAAGCTCACAGTTTATCCTGGTATACATGCTTTAGATAAGATTATCTAAAGGTTGGCATCACACTGAGAAGGTACTGTTGGTGGATAGTTGCTAGGGGAGGGGGAATTTTTAATGAATAATATAGTATTTACATTGGTAGTTTTCAATGTTCTAGTAGATGACCGTATATTCTAGCATAATTAGGCAGTGCTAATGGGATACAGTATGTTTCTTACTCTTCTATTGCTGTGATAAAACATCATGAACCTAGCAGCTTATAAAACAGAGCATTTATTTCACTTAAAGTTTCAGAGAATTATTGTTCAGGATGATGGAGCAATAGCATATTAGTAGGAACAGTTGAGAGTTCACATCCTTATCTACACATAGGAGACAGAGCTAGACAACACTTGGAATGGCATTGGTGTTTTGGATCTCAAACCAAACTCCTAGTGACACACCTCCTCCAACCAGTCAGTACTCTCTAAGCCTTCCCAAATAGTTCTACCAGTTGGGGATAAAGTATTGAAACACATGAGCCTATGGGGCTCATTCTTATTCAAAATAATAATTTTAATACAGGCTTGAAGATAGGAGAAGGTGTCTTGGAGAATATGGAGTGAGTTGGAAAGGAGTAATAAGGGGCAAGCTTAAACATATTTCATTTATTCTCTGTTGTGGATAGCCCTGGGGCTAACTATATTTGATGTTAATTCTGTTCTCCTGTGAGGGATTGTGAACAAGGAATGAGTCAGCACTCAGGTGATTTCCTGTAAACCTGCTTCCCACCTTAATTTATAAATAAAGGCTAGAGCCCCTTATTGGGCTGAGAAAGAGGGGAAAGTTGAGCTGAAGGTTTTGGGAGAGAAAGAGAGAGAGGGAGGATGATGGAGGAGGAGGAAGGAAAGTAGAGCAGAAGAAGCACCTGGCCTGGAGAAACTGCAAGTTATAAGGGTTTCTCATCTGGGGAAGATGGTAGTATAGTGGTGGATCTGCCCAATCTAGGCGCACAGCATGTGTTCATATTAATTGAGTTGTGTTTTCATTGCCAGGGCTTATTTGGGTTGGAAATTTACCGCAACAATTCCCTATATATGGGAATACAGTGATATTATACGTAGAGACAGCTGGTGTTTTAAAAGTTGTAGAAAATCACTTGCCAAGTATTATCTATGTGTTAAAAGTCATCATGAACGAGCATTCTTTTGTTCAGAGCCAGATAAAAACAGAGAATCACAAAGGAGATTCAGTGTTCTACAGAGCAGAAGAAATATGCTGAAAAAGCTCCCTTTTACAGTCGGAATATAGTCTTTCAAAGGATACAAAAGAAAACATCCTCAGAGAGAAAGAAATCTGTTAGAGAAAAGTGTGCCAGTGAGACATCAATGCATTTTATTTGTTGAGTGAAATTATTTTTAAGAGATAGAGGAAAATACCCTAAACTAACCTTTCCTTTTAAATTTTTCATTTGTTTTAACAATAGAGGTGTACGATCATAAGCACAAAGACTAAGTATCCTATTCTGTCCCAAACATATAAAAATAATACAAAAAGTGAGGTTTGTATCAAATAATTTCTTTTTAGTTACTTGACTGTTTCTAGAAAGGAAATTTGTGGGTTTTGTTTCTTTCTTGTGCTTTGTAAAAACCTGGGAAATGGGTTAGATAAAAGATGTGAAAACTAACAATTTTCTAAATAGCTTCTGCATCAGCTGGGCATGGTGGCTCATACCTTTAATTCCAGCACTCAGAAGGCAGAGGCAGGCAGATTTCTGAGTTGGAGGCCAGCCTGGTCTACAAAATGAGTTTCAGGACAGCCAGGGCTGTACAGAGAAACCCTGTCTCGAAAAACTTTATATATATATATATATATATATATATATATATATATATATATATATATATATATATATATATAATAGGTTCTGCATCAACATGCATACAGCCATGATGGTTCTCTGTCAACACCTTCTTCTATCCACATGAGCAGACTTCCCTTAGAATTCTTCATCATTCCATAAAAGTAGAAATACATTTATATGTGCTGAATGCTTTAGAATTTTTAAAAATTTGTCAACATAATTATATTAAATATACTGTTCATTTTCATTTCTACAATACTGCTTCTATCGTTTATTTGGGCTCCTAAGTTACTAAGAGTTAAGTGAAATCAAAAGCATCAGTAATAGAATAAGCCAATATTTGATGTTTGGTTTTAGCCTACATTCTCCAAAACAAATATTAACCAACTTCACGACTTTAATAAATTATACAGCATTCATTCAAACAATAAGAATTGCTTGTAATAAGGTCAGAATAATGCCAAAGAAGAAGAGGAGGAGGAGCAGGAAGAAGAAGAAGAAGAAAATAAAGATTAAGAAGATGAAGAAGAATAAGAGGAAGAGGAAGAAGAAGTGCCACAGACTGGGCTCAGTCAGCCTCTCTCAATCTGTGGGGAATCAAGGTTCCAGACAGGTGGGCATGGAGTTGGCAAGAATCGACAAATGGTCACAGACACAAGGAAGTGCTATATCTGGATGTAATTTTTCACAAAGTGAACACCAGGCTTATATAATACAGAAAACAACTGGTTGTGATCAATTAGTTGTAAACACCACTACTCTCAGACCAACTGGAAAACAAAGGAGTAGGGTGTTACAGCAGGCAAGGTACATAGAAGTATCTGACACAAAACAGAGGAATGACTTCAAAGGACTGACAGGAACCAGGTAATGTTTACAGTAAAGATAAAACAGCCTTGCCTAGAGTCAGCTAAGTCAGGTAAGGATTTCACACCCTAGTCACAATTTGTGCTACTCCTTTGAGCCTTGTGAAAGCTAGCACCAGGGGGTTCTGCTCTAGCAGACCTTATCATGAATAATGCAATACCACAACCCCCCTTTTCCTAGGCCTTGGTAAATACTTGCATTTGAGAGTAGCTTGGCTGTTCTTTTAAGTATCTGTAGGGAATCTCCATTTGTCAGAAGAATTCACCAACTTTCTTCTAATATGTAATGTAGTTTGCAATACACGACTGTAATGAAGATTCTAG
Source organism: Mus musculus (assembly GCF_000001635.26). NCBI lineage: Eukaryota > Metazoa > Chordata > Mammalia > Rodentia > Muridae > Mus > Mus musculus. Next base: position 19,641,849 of record NC_000084.6, read on the forward strand.
GTATACTTTTGCTAAGCCTGCCCTGAGACTTCTAACTCTTATCCAGTAAAATACTGTAAGAAAGCATCCAAAACCCTCCACAATATTGCAGGGGCAAATCTGGGGCATTCTAGCTATGGGAATGCCAAGGTTCCAGGAGGCTAAGTTTCCTTGAAACACTTTGCCTCATGACTGCTTCCAGGCCTTTAGGCCTGCTAAGCAAGTCACTACTGGAGTGGATGCAGCAAGGAAGGAAGGAAGGAAAAAAGGAAGGAAGAAAGGAGGAGGCTCCAGCTTTAAAAAAAATCACAAAACATAGAAATAGAAATGTACACAGAAATCCCATTAAAAATTCAGAAATCAATACACACACACACACACACACACACACACACACACACACACACAAGGGAAAAAATAAAATCCCTGGCAAAGCATTATGAGCCAAAGAAGTGTAAGAAAAGAACCTCCAAGGATGCCATTAAGCTTCTTTTGTGTTGACAATCTACTGTTGAGCAAGGTGCCTGCCCTTAAAAGTGGGTTATATACCCAATGAGACTCCATTAAAGAAAACTAATGTTTATTTGCAAGTGGTTGACAATTGGACATAAATTCTGTCTTAGAGATGGGAGTATGTGTCTACTTCTTTTCTCAGCACAGTGATGTCATCTGACTTAGACCTGTACAGGACCTGTACTTGTTGCCACAGTCTGTGTGAGTTCATTTGTGTGTTGATCCTGCTGTATTCTGAAGGCCTTGTTTCCTTGGTGTCCCCCATCCCTTCTGACTCTGACAACTTTTTTGCCTTGTTCCTCTTCTGCAAGGTTCTCAGAGCCCTGAAGGAAGGGCTTTAATATGTTCCAAGGTCTGTAACTCTCTGTTAATTGTCTAGTTGTAGGTCTCTATATTTGTTCCTATCTGATGTGGCTTCTCTGGTAATAACTGAGCAAGGCTCTAAGCTATGAATAAAACAAGATATCTTTGGAGTCATTTTACTGCTATTTTCCTTTAGTACAACAATAGTATTTGGTCTTAACCTACAGTCTCAGGTTATTGCCACCTAAGCAGTGTTGTGAATGGATTCTATCTCATGTAGTGGGCAGTAAATCCAATCAGATTTTTGTCAAGAGGAGCCCTCTAATAAAATTGATAGGATTAGATAAGATCTAACAGGTATGTCAAAGTGAATTTCAAATATAGTAGCAGCTCAAAGAGTATTTTGTTGATTGATTGATTGATTGATTGATTGGTCATGACTACAACTCATAGAGGTAACTACAACAAAGTAATTCTTTTAAATCAGAAATTCTATGAGTCACATGCAGACTAAAAGAGTTAATTTATTTTGGCATTGTGATGTCATCTGAACATGGTGAAGAGACAGGATCATTTTTCCGGTTACTATTATGTCAAATTTTGAAAATATGTTTCAGGATTTTTTTTGCACTTATCTTTCTGCTTGAAATTTGTACTTTTATAGCTTGAGGATGGATATATTAAACTTGAGTAATTATTTATGATAGTACATAATGTCATAAATCATGAAATTAGTGAGAGAAACTGATTTGTTTAAGCATAATTAGAAGCAAATACAACCACGAAGCACTTCTTACTCCTGACATGTGACTTCAAGAATATCCTCAAGGATTCATTTTCAGAATTTTCATTCTTGGGCTGGAAACTGAATTTTTTATTAGAATACATGTTATGTCAGAATCTCTTAGATGGAGACTGTAGAGGATAAAAGTTAAAATGTTCTCTAGTTGTTTCTGAGATATATGCTTTCCCTCTGCTAGGTAGTGAGAAAAAATTATCTAAACACTTAAAATCTCATAAAAATTTACATACTCTTTAGAAACAGCTAGACTCAGAAAGTAAAGGTATCAGATACTCAGTCACGAGGAATTGTAATTCAGGCCAATTACGCATTTTGTTTTTAAGATTTATATCTTTATGAATTCATCTTCTCTGATTCCTTGGAAGTTGGAAATTATACAACACTGACTGGTTGTCTAGATCATATACAGTATATAAAACTATTCTCCACAGATGCTACAAACAAGCTTCATTCTTGGAGAGAAGGGTGGCTTTTCACCTGTTGTAAAGACATATATACAAAATCTTGGGGTGATTGACTCTCCCTGGATCATCAACCTAATACATGGTAGACTTGTCATTCAACACTAATTCTGTTGAACTGTACTACCTAACTCATTTACTAATATGCACTCAAAAGCAGGTGTCAATTTTTAATAGTTCACAGAGCTCATAGAATCAGAACTGTTGAACAAAGCTCACTGACACCAACATGCTACACTAACATCTTCCAACAGGGTTAAAACACTTGCTAAGATAGAATTTTATTACAAATTAGCATAGGAAATGTATTACTTATAAAAAAAATTCTTATAGACTTGGCAATTTAATTCCATTTCACATCAGCTAACCAATAAGCAAAGACAAATAAAGAAATGTCAATATTGTCACAGGTTCTCATTGATGGTATAATAATCTTAATCCAAGGGAAAGAGTAATTAGCAGATAAGGGTGTCATTAAATGACCTCAGTGCCTTGATGTTGTAACTGGGCATTGATCATTGTTAGCTTTACTGGGACTGCCTTTGCCTAGGGATTCTGACACCACATTTATCACTCGCTCTATATTTAGAACTTTAATGAGCTGATCACCAAGCCTTACCCCATTAGCTTAGGTTCTGAGAAAACATTATTTACAGAGATAATGGTAGGTTAAAACAGTCACTACTCTCAAATTTGCTAGGAAATAATGCTTGCACACCAAGCTAACATATTTCCTATGTAGAGGATAAGTTTGACCTTGACTAACAAGGCTTTGTTCATGTTTTTAAAAGAACTAATCCACGTTACCAGTTTAATATATTTTTCAAGGACAAATGAAATATATCTTTATTTACATTGCTTCAGTGGCTCCAAAAATATATTACTTAAAATAATTTGATTGTTTTATGATTCTTCAAATTAATAAATATTGCTACTCTTAAGGCCTACAGTATTCCAAATAATGCTTAGCCTGCTTTCATTAGCTATACACATAGAGATAACAATTATGGTAGTTTTTGTGAACTTTAATGTAAAACACTTAACACAAGGTTTTTATAATTAGCTATGGCATAATATAAACATGTAACATTTCCACAAGCTCAGCAAAAGTGATCATTAAAATTTAAAAATAGTGTAGATATCAGGAGGGGCAAAACTAGGAAGGATTGGAGGACCTTACTGTCTTTAAAGTTGGACCATATATAGACAGTAATGGCAGCTAGTGTGCAGCTCAGTGGACTATAGAAGAGATGTGTGGGGAGACTCAGTGTGTTTGCCTGTGCAGACACTGGAGGTCAATGCCCTGGATGTGTAGGAGAAAAATAGCCCAAGCTGCCTGATATTAGAGCACATCTTTGCAAGGAACATTTGCACTCAGAAATATCCTTAATCTAGAGAAATATCTTCTTCGGGTGCCAAAAGTTTCTGACTATGAAAAAATTCACAAGGTAAGTGGGAAATCCACATTGTAAGTCAGAGCTAGGAGTGGTAGCTGGGGAGACAAGATGATGGTGGTGCAGCAAACTCTACCATGCTTGTTCCAAAATACTCCCTCTCAGACTTGCAAGACTCTGTCACACACTTGCGGTGTGTTTTGTGGGAAAGCAGTGTGAGAGAAAGGGTACACAGATATGAACTCAGTCAGTGAGCACATACGATCTTGACCTTTGCAAAAAAGCACCAAGTCGATATATCTACGTCTGTATGCAGTTTTGTATCTGCTTTTTAGTTTAGACCTACAATGGACAGTCTACATGTGAAAATGGTTTTCAAAATAATAAAAGGGTAGCCCTTTGAAATCAGTATTTTCAGAGAAATTTTGCAATTCAATATAAAAGTTTGGAGACTGACTATTATAGACAGAACAAATATCACGTGTGCAAACATATGTAGCAATTATCAAAAGCCAATAAAAAATCAGGGGCAAATGGAACCATTGAATTTTATAGTCTCAACAGTGGACATTATTTATATCAGATTAATATAATAACTAAAAATTGATCTAGAGTAATCTGTATGAACATATTAAGAGGGCAGATGAAATAAGATTGTGTATGTGTAAAAAAAAGTTGCCTAAGGGATGGGAAAATCACCAGTTCTATTAATAGAAAATCTATAATAATGTCAACCCTTGACAAAAATCAAGAACTAATATAGGCATGTAATTAAAAATCTCAGAAAAAAACACACTCAAGGGAATGAAGATATAAATAGGAGATTATCGAGCCATTTGCCGGCCTTGCAGTGTCATTTGAAGTTTTTAAGTGATATACTTATATTCTTTGATTAAAAATAAAACTTCATATGAAGTGAAAAGAAATTAACTGAGCAAGAATATACTGCTTATAAAGAGCATTGCATGACCTAATGCCCTTGTGTTTCCTCTTCAATATAATTTTTGCAAGGAAAAAATGAGAGGAACATTAATCAGCTGTTATTATTTCTTTTGTTTTAAAATTTCAAAAACTCCTGGCACATTTGTCTAACCAGTCTTGCCAAGAGTAATAACTTGATGTCACATGTTTTTATTTTTACAACAATAATTTAGTGTCTCATCACATAATGTTCTCCTGCTTTTCTTTAAGTGTTCTGACTGCTTGCCCTGTATCAATTGCATCCATATTCTGCTGCAAAGGTAGTTAGTTGCTGCTCACTTAGGAGAACGTTTTCCTTCTTTCTGACTGGGAGAGCTAAAATTACTCCATTTATTTCTGGAAAATAGAGTTTCAAAAGGATGAGAGAGTGCTATAAGTATCTCAGGCAGGAAGGTAATTTAGAGTGCCTTTAGACTTCTGATGTGCTTTTCAAGACTGCTTCAACAACTCTATAGTAAAGTATGGCTAGCCAGAAACAACATTTTGTCTTGTTTCTCTTTCTTTCTTTCTTTCTTTCTTTCTTTCTTTCTTTCTTTCTTTCTTTCTTTCTTTCTTTCTTTCTTTCTTTTTTTCTTCTTCCTTCCTTCCTCCCTCCCTCCCTCCCTCCCTCCCTCCCTCCCTCCCTCCCTCCCTCCCTCCCTTCCTGCCTTCCTTCCTTCCCTTCTTTTATATTTTTACAGTTCTTCTAAAGTACACTATCTACTATAGGAAGCAAAGGACCCTTTTACATTTCTACAATGATGCAAGAAGTTATATGTGGGTACGCAAACCGGTATCATTTCTGGCTTGCTTTTAATGATTTTTTCATGCTTCTTATAGATTGATTTGCCAAGCAACTCCTTGATTGGCCCAACAAATCTAGAGCTCTGACCTCAAATATCACTGTACATCAGCATATCCACAAAAAGCAATAAGCATCAGCATGGCTCTTCGACCTTGCCATGGTCTGTTTTCCTTGTGCAGAATCTAGTTGGCTTTTTTCTTTAGTCCTTTAATCTGGAATAATGAAATATATAAAACTAACATGATTCCATATAGACACTTTCCATTAACTGCCAAAATAGAAACCAGACATTACCACTCTAACTGTCTACCTTTTATCACTTACCTGGCTACATTTATTCCATATGGTATATTTTTCCAACAGAATCAGTGGAAAAAGGAAAAGGATAATGAGGGATAGAGAATAGGAGGAAACTCTCCCATGGAAAATTCCATCCACCTTCATTAAAGGTGAGTATGTGGACAACCAAAGATCCCAGTGTTGGGATACAGAAAAAGAACATTGGTACAGGAAGCTGTATGTCTGGTTTTCCTTTGCTTTGCCTCTGCAGTATCAGGTTAAAGGCCAAGAGCTTGTGCTTCACTCTATCATCAAGTGTCAGCAATTTATTCACAATGGGATGTTTCCTTAAGACACACTAAGGAGATCATCTGGGAAATATGTAAAAGGAATGACAATGCTATCTAGTTATTTGTAACTTTTCTGACCTGTGTTTCCTTGAATACTGTTGTGTTACAGAACTGAGTCACAGAAATTAACATAGTCCCAGTGGGAACAGACCTATTCTTACCAGACTTTGCCTCCTGATGTCTCCATAGTAACTAGCCTCAGACACAGGTGGATGAGAAAAGACCAATCAGCCAGCTCCTGCTGCACTTTGCCATCAGGATTGTATCTATCAGCTTTTAATCTCTGTGACTAAATGCCTGAAAGAAACACTCTCAAGGATAGACTTTTTCTTCAGGGTTTCAGTCTATACTAGCTTGACTCTACTGTGTGGTCTACAGCAAGCCAGGACAGGAGCAAGGGGTGGAATAAGTCACTTACTGTATCAGAACTGGGAAATACAGAAACAAATAGGACATAGCCACAGATAATTTCACAAGTCATTACCCCTGTGACCCACTGCCTTGAATTTGGCCTGATATTACACTCTATCACATCCCAGTATCATTATCATATCATGGATCCATGGATAGATTCATCTGTGATGTGTTAGTCAAAGCCCAAAGAATCTAATTCCTTGCCATAGTGCCATAAGCCAAATATCAAGTCTTCAACACATGAGGCTCTTAAGAGAGATCTATCATATTCTGACCACAGTAAGGTCCCTTAGTTTCTTTGCTTACATCCAGTCTCCATCCGTTCCCATCAAGCTTTCTCTCCTTTTGGTAGATACACCATAAAGAAGAATACCGTGGAAACTACTCTATCAGAAGAGGATAAACATCATTGTTAGTTTCCTTCTCTTTCAGTTATCCAATATAAAATAATAATAACAGTAATAATAATAATATTCTGATCAAGAATAAAACAAAGAAAAATTGTGAACATTTGGTTGGTATGAGCGATACTTGACTTGGGAGCATATGGACATACCTGCTCATACAGCCAAGTCATTAAAAACAACTATGCTTGAGAGCTCTGAGTGAAAAAAAAGAGAGAGAAATTTAAAATTGTTTAGGGAAAATAGTCTAACTAAATTATTTCATGATCCCTTTTTACTGTTTGATCTTTCGCTAATTACATAATTGTTTTGAGTCTCAGTTTCCCTGTATGCAATAGAATAATACCTAAAGAATTAAATTGCTAAGAGGTAAAGCAATCACAAAAGAGGCCAAGATAAAAATAAAAATAAAGCAAGCCAACATAAAATGCACTGAATATTATTGAACAAACATCTCTCATAAGCAAAGATGTGGAGATTAAAAAGTAAATGAGTTATAGCCCCGATCCTAATGAAATTAGTCATCTAGTAGTAGCAGAAATAACTAACAACTGAGAATAAAATCAATTCATTTAACAACACAGAAAATTACATTACCAGACTATGTTAAAAATATATTCAAGTAATTTTGAAAATGTTTTTGACATTTAAAAAACAATGGCACCTATGTATGTAGCTTTAAACCTTACAGGAGTTTAAAAATATACCACCTGTTGGTTAGGAATTGTGATTGACTGTAGCTAACGTTAAATGGTTAAATGTGATTGACAAAAAGAAGGGGATTGATGATTTAGTCCCTGGGAGCTCCAGGAAGCAGGAGTGGGTGGGTTAGTGTGCAGGAGGAGGGGGAATAGGACAGGGTGGTTTTGGAGGGGAAATGAGGAAAGGGGATCAAATTTGAAATGTAAATAAAGAAAATATCTAATAAAAATATAAAAAATAAGAAAGAGAAAATATCCAATAAAAATAAATTAAAAATAAAGAAAATAAAAATAAAATTTAAAAAGAAGAAGGGGATTGATCTATTGAGCTTCTAGGTAGATCGTGGGGAGAGACCCTCATAGTCCAGAAGAGATACGGGAAACATACACCCAGCAACTGTTTTTGTCAAATGTCAGCGCAGAGACTGAGGACGGTTCAGAAGTGAATAGCACTTCCGCTCTTCCATAGAGCCAGAGAGCAGTTCCCGGAACTCATGTTGGATCGCTTTCCATTGCTTACAACACAGCTCCATTCTTATTGTTTTCCCTTAATAAATGCATACTCAGATACATGAAGAAATGTCACTGGTGTCACGCTGAGAACAGAAGTTACTAGGAAATATCTCGGGGAAATGACAAAATGTATATAAACCAAAGTAGGAAGAGGCTTAAATTTTGGAACAACAATATCAAGGAAATGGCACAAGAAGCACCTCACCCATGCAAACATCCTAAGAGGAGACCACCTCTTATTTGGCAACAAGTATGGAGCAACAACTAGTATAGTTTAACATATAATTCGCTACAGAGGGAAAATATTTGTAAATATCTGCCCACAGTATTCAAAACTCAGGATCTATTTAATGAAGATGAAGGATCATTATCATTAAAGTCAAAGAGGATGAAAGAGTGAGAGTATGGAAAAATCCCAACAGCATGTCTGGATTTGGCTCACTGCTCAGTCCAACTTGCTTTCTCTGTAACCTTTTAAACTTTAAGTCGCTTTCAGAGATAAAGTAGCCTTGCTACTGAAGAAAACTTTGCCCCTGTCTTTTCTTTCTTAGATTTTCATGCAGTCTTACTTCTTATACTCTGTAATTCTAGCACAAAATGTTGTAAGAAAGTATGGTATATTCTCCTATATATTTTATGAATAAATTTCCTCTATAAAAGACTGTGAACTCCTCAAGCCTAGAGATCTATCTTATGTTCATCTTTTGGAAGTCACAGATATTAGAAATCACCTCTGTGTATGACTTGTTTTAACACATAGATGAAGGTTTCAAGATATGAAAAACAAGCATTATGTCCCTCTTATTCTTCTGAAAGCTATCTTATTCTGGTAAACACAGAAATACAGTTAAGGGAATTAGTCATATTAGTGTATACTGACTACATGTGTGGATATGTATGGTCAAAATGATCAAAATGAAAATAATCGTGGAATTTTATATGATTAGTTATTAAGAGGTGCAATTGCCACTAAGTAGTGAAAAGAACACTATACATATTCTGTGATGCAAAGTGGGCCAAGTCTAACTAGATTGCTAATCTCAAAAGAGGCCAAATGGCCTATTACATAATGATATCAAATCCCCTATCTGCTACTAAATGACCATCTTTACTGGTGCTGCACAATAGTAAAAAGTTAAGTGAAACTTACACACATCAAGGGCAGAGGACAGGTGGACTGTCTTTTCTTTCCAAAACCACTAGCAGAGGGTTGAGCCAGTACATGCATTTCGACAGAAATATTTAGAAGACACTTAGAAAACTTGTTCACCTAGAAATACATCAGATTTTTCCCAAAGTCTTTTTCTACCTCCAAGCTCAGGGAACATTGTGGGTGATGGTTGGAAAGACTGGGAGAAGCCAGGGTAAGTAGTATAAAATACTGTCTTCTGGATAGGACATGATCAGTCTAGTGATGCCCAATCGGTGGCATGATCATTTGCCAAAAAACTGTTTCAAAAGATAAGGAGACGGTTGCTAGGGAAGTGGATCAGCTGACAGGGGCATGGATTGTTACTCCACATGACTTGACGTTTGTTTTCAGCAGAGTCTCCTGTATCTTCAGGTCAAGAATAATCTGATGTTTCTGGCCACTGAAGGGACCTGCACTAATGTGCACTTGCATGCACACACAAACACACACAGACACACACACACATTCACACATGCATTTAGGCACATGCGCACATACATACATAAACAAAGACAGACACACACATTCACATACATTAAAGTAATAGGAAATTTAATTGCTAGAAAGATAATATGAAGAACAACTAAGGGAGATACCCACTGGTGATGAGTTGTAACATACTCATGCACACAAACACATACTACACACGAAAAGTCTCTGTGTAACTTTCAAGTATAGATTGTGTGTGTGTGTGTGTGTGTGTGTGTGTGTGTGTGTGTGTGTGTGTGAATGTTCATAAGCAAATTGAAGTTATTCTACTGTGAGGGGCTTACTATGTTATTTCCACCTAGTCTGGAAGTTTCTATGTAGACCAGCCTGGCTACCAATTCATAGTGGTCTACATGCCTCTGCTTCCTTAGTGCTGGGATTAAAGGTGTGTGTCACAAATGAGATCCCCATTTCTATTTTCTTAAAGGGAATTTTGACTAAGGAAAATCTGTTAGGCTTACTGTTTATTAAAAAAATAAAAACAACAGCAAAACCCCACCAATGTCAAAATGAAAAAGTTTCTATGGAACTGAAATGTGTTCTGTTACCACTAGCCTTTAATGAGCACCTAATGTGTGCCAGGTGCTGGGCTAAGTATGTCAAATACAATATAATTAGCTCATATTCCTCTTTTAGAAAGTCACTGGTGTAAGTAACCAACAGTGCCTACTAATGAGGGTGACTAAGGAGGAAAACATAAGTTGTCCTACAACACTGAGAAAATGCATTCAGCGGAGCAGTGGAAGGAGGCTGCCTCGAGAGGAGGTGGTGTGGTGTATAGAATCTTAAAGTGAGGTTCTGAGGGCATCATAGGCAAGTGGGAGATTATAGAGAAGCATGAGGCCCTGAAACATGAAGTTCTGTGGTGAAGGACTAAAAAAGCAAGATAGGTGCTGGATGCCAGCGTCAGACATACTATACAGGTGAGTTAGACCTTAGGACATTATACTGTGAAGGAATGACAGATAGCTAGGATGGCTAGTTTTATATATATATATATATATATATATATATATATATTCTCAATACTTTTCAGTAACCTATTGATATTGACTGACACGTTTCTAATCATAATATTGAGCATACACAAAGGCTGTAAAAATATTCCATGCTGCTCATGTGAAACAAAAAAGGAAATAGTTAACAAGTGATGTCACATCTTCAGAGTAAATATTTGCTTCAAAACAAATTACCCATATTATTGATATGCGCATGAAGTGAATTTTATACCTCACTGGTGTTGGGAAGCAGATATGATACTACAATGTGGGCAAATTGTGAAATTATTCATCTAATTGACCAGTTCTATGCTTCCTACATATGTTCAAATTTAGAAAGATTGCCTCTCACAAAATTCATGCCTAGGAAACTTTAATGTAATTTAGCATTTCTGTCATGTGAATTCAACAATGAAAAATATTAGGACAGTCCCAATTAATATTGTAGCCTGGCAAAGTAGAGCCACTAGCTGGCCTGCTTCTTTCACCTCTGGATATTGTCTTCAATTAAAATTTTTATCAAGTGAAAGAACTGATTAGTCTCTTCAAGCAAGAAGCCTAGCTTCTACAAGTAAACAGGTTTGTTTCCATTAAGGCTTTCAGTGGCTGTAAGAGGTTGTCATCCTTGGCTGGAGAAACAGTTCATGGCATCCCAGTAGTAGCATTCATTATAGACATTTATTTGCCAAACAGTTGCATGCTGCAATTTCAGGGGCATGATCTGAAAAGGTCAAAGTTGGACTGAAGGAAAAGAATCAGCCTTAAAGGTCATCCAGCTACTGTGAATTTTATGCTGTGTGTTTCTCTGCTTTCATATGTAGCTGTATACACACAACCTAATTAGGGTTGGTGCCAGCTCTCCAGTGAAACAATCCATTTTCCTACTTGATATCCAATTGTCTTATTTGTAACATCTTTGATTAAAAAGAACACACCACACCATCCTGTTTACGGCAGCAAGGATGGTGCCTAATATTACATTATTAAGTCAGTACACTGGGTGATAAAAATGAATTTTGTCTGTTAAAAAATTAAAATGATTACATTGAAGTGATTTTAATGGAGATAATTGCACATTAATTTGAAAATGTGTGAGTTTCTAGAGAGTTCTGAGCTGAAAGATACTGGATTTTCTATTTCCAAAGTGATGTGAAAACTAACAAAATAAACTTTGTATTATTGACTTAACATAATCTGTAAATATGGTCTAGTTTTTGCCCTGACCATCACTGTGTCCTACTTGTCAATTACTTTTCAGCAATCAAAGAACTTAGCTTGTTGGCAATCAGTGAACTGTTTCGATTGCTTGCTTATGTTTATTCAGGGTTCAGTACCTGACAACTGAATGCTCAGATTTGCATATGTCTAACTACAGTGTGGAAAACTTGTGATTGCATAGATTACAATAAGCATCTCATAGTTTCTTAGAAAGCTGTATTGTAAAGAACATCACAGTCAGACAGTTTCTTGCCCTGAGCTACTAATATATCATTTCTATGTTCCACACTTTTCTATACTCTGGTCTCTGAGATACAAAGAAAATCAGAAGAGAATTATGTGTCTGAGAAGAAAAGTCAGCGGGTAAAATGTGCATCATGCAAGCATGAGGAACTGAGTTGGAACATCCAGGACTCACACTAAAGTGTGGAACAAGCCTCATTGCAGAGGTTGATGCAGAGATAGTAAGAGCTGACAGGAGGGGCTCCAGAAATTCTTAGCCCCCGTATCTCCAACACAGTGACAGGTGAGAACTAAGATCTAAGGCTGACCTCTGACCTGCATATATGGCTGTGGCATTTTCTCATACTCATCCACTCAGACAGATGCATGCTAGTTTACAACACATATGTATACACACACATGCTACTCATAGTTTGGCTTCTTTTACCTTAGAAGGGCTTACAACTTCAGTGTCTATTCAAAAGAACAGGAGTAATAGGCAAAGGATGTGAGTGTGCCTGAAAATTTGTCATATAGTCTTAAGTTCTTGCATAAAATATAAAGAACTAGGGTGCTCTGACTTCAGGAAATTCAAACAGGCATTGAGTGTGAATACCAAGATGAGTTCACACACATATGGTAACATGTGTGTAGTTTATGGTTTGATTTGTGCTCACACATAATCTTACAATCTTATGTAAGCCAATAACTAGCAGAGGAACTGAAAATGGGTGAGTGTTAAATGTAGGTGTCGTTGAAATATAACTGCTCTGATTTTATTCTTGTTGCGCGCGCCCAACTGGCCAGGAAGAACGACGCTGCAACAGGATCCTTCTGCACACGTTTATTCAGTCCTGTTTCTTCTTTCTCTATATCTCCCTTGTTTATATCTCCCTTGTTTATATCTCCCCCGAACCCTGGGCCTCTCACTCTTTTATACTCTCAGTTCCCATCCACGCACAGCAGGCCACGCCACCTCACCAGGCACACAGCTTCAGCTAATTAGGGCAGCAGGGGCATATCTCCATCAAAATGGATTCACCGGTATCCTGGTACCCCTGCGCAGCTCTCAAGATGTTTGTGGCTTATATGAGGAAGTCAGGTGCAAGTCATACGACTTAGCTGCAGTCCCTGGCACCTTTGGGACTGCTGCCACACCCGCTCCTCACAGTTTTCATCTTCATGACTTGGCCTGTTTTATGTGTTCCTTTAAATATTCTTTGTTAAAAGGGCTGCCAGGTGTCTTTTCTATGTGTCCACGCTTCTGGAACAAACGCATACCATGGCTCTTTGATCCATAAAACATCCTTTCGGTTTTCTCTTCATTTTATTTTAAAATCAATACATTATTAAAGAAAAATTGTCATCAGATCAATGTAGGAGAAAAATCATTGGAACCATAGTGCCAGACTATAGCTATTATCATGCTATTATTATGTTCCTAGGGAGCTTGCCTTTCTAATAGGAGCATGCTTTCATTTCTAGTTGGCTACAGATTGCAAATGTGATCAGCACATCCTGCTTCCCAACCCCTGAGATCACACAGATACTTTACAAGTTTAAAAACCTCTCCGTGTTTTCATTCTAAATCCATTGGAAGAAGTGACTGTATTCAGACTGATTTTAGGGAAAAGAGGACCTGTCTTAAGATAAGAGAGTCTCATGGAGCTGATTTCTCTGCCCCCCACCACATACACATGCATTATGTATGTTAGAATAGACTCAGGAATACTTATTTTGGACTTCAGTTTACAGCCACTACTGCTTTAAATAGTTTGTTTCACACCTCTAGATCTCGCATCAGATCTCTTTGCTGTGCTTTCACATCTTTTTCAAATACACCTATTAGTGTAACGATTCTTTAATACACACCTACTTCCCAGCAGAATGAGTCACCCTTCCATCTGCCAATATCTCTCAGCAGTTGCTTAACACAGCATTTGATTCATCATATTGCAATGGCTGGGAGCTCTCTCGAGTTGTGATAAATGTGAGGAAAATACCTACTTGGCCTAAGGCTGACACCAGGATATCTGTCTCAATGCCCCCTTCCTATTTATTTATTTACTTATTTATTTATTTGGAGTGGGGGACTGTTTCTTATCACTGAAATGACCATCACAGCAATTCTGGCTGGCCAGCAAGCTTTAGGATTCCACCGGACTCTCCTACCAATACTGGGGCCACAGACATGTGGCATCATACCCAGATGCTACATAGATTTGCTAAGTATCTGAACTCAAGACCTCCTGGACAATGAGCATTATACCCACTGAAACATCTCTACAGCCTTCACAAGTGCAGTTTTCTTTATACTTCCTTCTGTGTTGATTCCTTGAAAATGACTATCTTCCTTGGGAGCCATGCCCTGGACTCTCTCAGTCTGTAATACCTGGGAATTAATCCACATCCCAGACGTTCTTGATCTGTAACAAGATGGACCAATATCATCTCTCAATACTCAAATTTCTAACTGAACTATTAAGGATGCCAGATTGCCTCTGGGAATCCCATTCCCAGATTCATACCTACAACAGGAAGGTAGAGCTGGACCTGGGGATACTGGCTGGCCTGAAGTATTGCAAACAATCTCTGTTCCTGGATCGAAGTCTTGATCCTACAAGTGAAACCAATACAAACAGTCCTTTCACTGTCTTTGATAACACCATGTACTATATAGTTTATCTTTCCTGGTCCTTTCGGTCTTCCAACATGTAGTTATGTAGCAAGCGTGAGATTGTTCGTCCCTCTCCAATAAATCACACAATGTCTTTGTTTGTCAAGAAACACAAAGTAGAGAAATGTGAATTGAGGAAAGTTCAGCTGACTGAGTTCCATTAATTTTCAAGAATGGCAAGTGAAGGTCAAGCAAAGGAAGAATGAAAAATATCACAGGTATTTTTTATTTTTTATTTTTATTTTTTATGTAGTAAAAATAAGCTTTCAGGCTATACTGACCTTAGCTCTTTTGAAAATATTTTGTAGCCTATAAATAACATTTAGGAGCTTACAAAGCAACTCTCACAAACTTAATACACTAAAGAAGCAGAATACCTGTAATTTGACATAATTCTGTCTGTGTTTAACACCATCAAAAAATATCATGTCTCCCATAAATGTAATTTTCTGTAAAAAATAAAGTCATCTATGTTAAACTTTGAGATTTGATTAAATATTCAGATGTATGATATAGTTTAAAAATCATTAAGTTAATAATACATTTTAATCTAGTATTCTTAGATTTATTTTTTATTGTATGTCCAATGTTTTGCCTGAATATACCTAAGTATATTTTGCCTGTGTACCAAGTATATGCAGTACCAAAAGGAGCCATATGAGAGCGTAAGGTTCCATAGAACTGGCAGTCTATATACATCTGACTCAATCTGTGAGAGGTAAGAACCAAATAGTAAGTGATGAGCCCTTTCTCCAGACCCATCAGCCCAAAGTTTTTTTTTTTTTTAATTATTTAAATTGGGTATTTTCCTCGTTTACATTTCCAATGCTATCCCAAAAGTCCCCCATACCCACCCCCACAATCCCCTACCCACCCACTCCCCCTTTTTGGCCCTGGGGTTCCCCTGTACTGGGGCATATAAAGTTTGCAAGTCCAATGGGCCTCTCTTTGCAGTGATGGCTGACTAGGCCATCTTTTGATACATATGCAGCTAGAGACAAGAGCTCCGGGTACTGGTTAGTTCATATTGTTGTTCCATCTATAGGGTTGCAGTTCCCTTTAGCTCCTTGGGTACTTTCTCTAGCTCCTCCATTGGGGGCCATGTGACCCATCCAATAGATGACATACACCCAGGAACACATCCAGAGCGAACTAAAGATAAAGTCCTCCAGCTAAAGTTTAGATGATATCACCAGTGTTTGTTAATACCCCTGCCTTTGTTTCAGCTCCCCTCATATAACAGTGATGCTTATAACCTCCTCCCAGTAGAATTTCCTTACACATTGACATTTCTGGTATACCTGAAACATTGATTCCGATGTTAAGTCAGTAGGTTACAAGCGCTCTCTGAACAGGTCATTATGAAGTTTTCCCAGATGACTATCCAAGACTCAATAATGATTCTACATCTGTTTCTGTGTCATTCTAAAATTGATTTTCTGAATAGCAGGGCAGGAAGGTTTTACAAATTAACAATTAGACTTAAAGTTATCTATAGAGATTCTCATCCCACTTAGAAATTAAATATTTCTACCAAGACCTAAAAGCCTTCATATAAATAGTCTCATTCCCTCTCTTCCTCATTCCTCTTCTCCCCACTTCTCTTCCCCCGTCCTTCCCTTCTCTCCTATCTTCTCCTCTCCTTTCTTTTCTCTCTCTCTCTCTCTCTCCCCCTCCCACTGTCTTGCTTGCCCTTTCTCATTAAGCATTTTTACAATTCATCTTATAAATACCAAATTCCTAGCTACATCACACTATTTTATAATTACAAGCATCATTTTATTCTTTAATAAGCTGGGATAATAAATTGTGGAGTACTGATCTTAAATCTCCCTTAGATTTACTTGCTTCTAATTCTACATGACTGCCTTTTTCATAATTCTAAATGTTATCTTCAGTCTTACATCTCAGAAAGTCCCTTCCTGATCATGAAGTCTAAAGCACCATCCTGCCCTCCAGGCATTCTTTACCACATTGTCAATTTTCTTTGGGATCACTGTCCAAAATTATATTTTATTTCTTGATTTCCCTTCCTAAATGAAGGTATATGAAGGCAGACAACTTCGCTGAGTTCTTAACACCTGAAATAATGTCTCAGTGTAATAGGGATCAATCTTCCTTGTACATTTATTTGATCAGAAAGACTGGACATTCCACTCAGGAGGCCAAAGAAGGTGAATGACAAGTTCTAGGGTAGCCTGGAATACAAGGGGAATTTCAAATCAACTTGGTTAAATAGGAAGAGCCAACTCTCTTTAGAACCACAAAGCAAGAAAATCTTTGTACAATGACCTTTCAATAATGATTGATGGAACATCACAGGAAGGAGGTAAATTAGTGCATTGATCATGACAAACTTATTTTCACCAATACAATATGATATTGCCAATACTCATCTATAATATGGTTTGCTCTTGTCCTTTGTAATCCATTCCATTTATTGATTCATGGATGAAAAATAGACAGAAAGCTCTGCATGCAGGGCGATTAAGGAGTGGGGTGCTTTATTACAGTTGGAACATAAACAAACAAGTGCACTGTAGGAGGAACAAAAAAGCAGGCTGACAAGCTTAATAAAAATGTAATTCTGTTACTCAACTTACTGAAAATTTGATTCAATTTTTCACATTTTTACTTATTTGTGCTGTATAATTATCAAATTACAATTTTGATCTACAGGCATGAAGATGTTTTGTTTTAGTTTCCTTATTGCATTTAGCTATGTACTTACTTCTGTCTTTTCTCCCTTCCTTTCTCATGTGACCTGGCACATGTAGAGGTCAGAGGTCAATTTAGAGGAGTCCTTTTTCCCTTCTTCTGTTGATTAAATTCCATGGATCACGTTCGGCCTGTCAGGCTTGGCTACAGCTCCCTTCACCTACTGGGAATGCTTGCATTGTCTCTACATCCACTGGGTTTTTAGACTCTGAATTTATACATTCTTTCCCATATTGCAACTTCCAAGCATGTAAAATATGTCAGGCTCTGTCAGGCCTTTAGATAAGTGAGCCTGAAGCTTTTCCTGAGGGTAGTGTTTGGAAATGTCAGTACATTTGGATGCCCATTGAACCCACTCAGGGAAGTGCCAGGAAGTGAAGGCTATTCCTGACAATGTGGCACTCCAGTGAAGAAATTTCTACGTGACTAGACACCACAGATGTTCCTAATTGTGGTGCACCAGTTTTCGTTTTGCTTTGTTTTATTTTGTTTGGCCCAGCATTCTTAAGAAGCTAATTATAATGGTCCAAGTAAAACTGAATCAGTCTTTGCAAAAGTAAAAGTCCTATAGAGTTTCCCCTTCTGCCTCCTTGCAGATGAGATTCACGTCCTTCATCAACTCTATAGATCCCTCACAGTTTGTTAAGTCAGAAGTTTCTGTGTGCTCTGAAGTAAATAAACCTTCTCTTTAACCAAAGTTTGATTATTCAGGACTTACCTTCTTTTGATCACACAAAAACTTAGTTCTGAAAATTTTCTTTTTTTTTTTCTTTTTCTTTTTTTTTAATGAGGTATTTTCTTTATATATATTTCAAATTTCAAATGCTATCCTGAATGTTCCCTATACCCAACCCCTCCCTGCTCCCCTACCCACCCACTCCCATTTCTTAGCCCTGGCATTCCCCTGTACTGGGGCATATAAAGTTTGCAATACCAAGGGGCCTCTCTTCCCAGTGATGGCCAACTAGGCTATCTTCTGCTACATATGCAGCTAGAGACAAGAGCTCTGGGGATACTGGTTAGTTCATATTGTTGTTCCACCTATAGGATTGCAGACCCCTTTAGCTCCTTGAGTACTTTCTCTAGCTTCTACATTAGGGGCCTTGTGTTCCAACTTATAGATGACTGTGAGCATCCACTTCTGTATTTGCCAGGCACTGACATAGCCTCATACGAGAAAGCTATACCAGGGTCCCTTCATCAAAATCTTGCTGGCATATGCAATAATGTCTGGGTTTAGTGGCTGATTATGGGATGGATCCCTAAGTGAGGTAATCTCTGGATAGTCCATCCTTTCGTCTTAGCTCCAAACTTTGTCTCTGTAACTCCTTGCATGAGTATTTTGTTCCCTATTCTAAGGAGGAATGTACTATCCACCCATTGGTCTTCCCTTTTCTTGATTTTCTTGTGTTTTGCAAATTGAATCTTGGGTGTTCTATGTTTCTGGGCTAATATCTACTTATTAGTGAGTGCATATTTAATGGCTTCTTTTGTGATTGGGTTACCTCACTAAGGATGATATCCTCCAGATATATCCATTTGCCTAAGAATTTCATAAATTCATTGTTTTTAATAGCTGAGTATTACTCCATTGTGTAAATGTACCACATTTTCTGTATCCATTCTTCTCTTGAGGGACATCTGGGTTCTTCCCAGCTTGTGGCTATTATAAATAAGGCTGCTATGAAAATAGTGGTGCATATGTTCTCATTACCAGTTGTTACTTCTTCTGGGTATATGCCCAGGAGAGGTATTGCTGGATCTTCTGGTAGTATTATGTCCAATTTTCTGAGGAACCTCCAGACTGACTTACAGAGTGGTTGTACAAGCTTGCAATCCCACCACCAATGGAGGAGTGTTCCTCTTTCTCCACATCCTCGCCAGCATCTGCTGGCACCTGAATTTTTGATCTTAGCCATTCTGACTAGTGTGAGGTAGAATCTCAAAGTTGTTTTGATTTCCATTTCCCTGATGAATAAGAAGATTGAACATCTTTTCAGGTGCTTCTCACCAATTCAGTATTCCTTAGTGGAGAATTCTTTGTTTAGCTCTGTACCCCATTTTTTTAATGGAGTTATTTGAATTTCTGGAGTCCAGCTTCTTGAGCTCTTTGTATATATTGGATATTAGTCCCCTATCAGATTTAGGATTGGAAAAAATGCTCTTGCAATCTGTTGGTGGCCTTTTCGTCAGATTGACAGTGTCTTTTGCCTTACAGAAGCTTTGCAATTTTATGAGGTCCCATCTGTCAATTCTTGATCTTACAACACAAGCCATTGCTGTTCTGTTTAGGAATTTTTCCCCTGTGCCGATATCTTCGAGACTTTTCCCCACTTACTCCTCCATTAATTTCAGTTACTCTGGTTTTATGTGGAGTTCTTTGATCCACTTAGACTTGAGCTTTGTACAAGGAGATAAGAATGGATCAATTGACATTCTTCTACATGATAACCAACAGTTATGCCAGCACAATTTGTTGAAAAGGCTGTCTTTTTTCCACTGGATGGTTTTAGTTCTCTTTTCAAAGTTCAAGTGACCATAGGTGTGTGGACTCATTTCTGGGTCTTCAATTCTATCCCATTGATCTACCTGTCTGTCACTATACCAATACCATTCAGTTTTTATCACAATTGCTCTGTAGTACAGCTTAATGTCAGGCATGGTGATTCCACCAGAGTTTCTTTTATTGTTGCAAATAGTTTTTGCTATCCTAGCTTTTTATTATTCCAGATGAATTTGCAAATTTTCCTTTCAATCTTAGTGAAGAATTGAGTTGGAATTTTGATGGGGATTACATTGAATCTGTAGATTGTTTTGGCAGGATAGCCATTTTTACTATATCAATCCTGCCAATCCATGAGCATGGGAGATCTTTCCATCTTCTGAGATCGTCTTCAATTTCTTTCTTTGGAGACTTGAAGTTCTTATCATACAGATCTTTCACTTCCTTAGTTAGAATCACACCAAGGTATTTTATATTATTTGTGACTATTGTGAAGGGTGATGTTTCCCTAATTTCTTTCTCAGTCCGTTTATCCTTTGTGTAAAGAAAGGCCATTGATTAGTTTAAGTTAATTTCATATCCAGCTACTGAATTGAAGCTGTTTATCAGGTTTAGGAGTTCTCTGATGGAATTTTTGGGGTCATTTATATATACTATCATATCATCTGAAAATAGTGATATTTTGACTTCTTCCTTTCCAATTTGTATCGCCTTGATGTCCTTTTGTTGTCTAATTGGCTAGAACTTCAAGTA
The DNA here is from genome assembly GCF_000001635.26 of Mus musculus. Classification (NCBI taxonomy): domain Eukaryota; kingdom Metazoa; phylum Chordata; class Mammalia; order Rodentia; family Muridae; genus Mus; species Mus musculus. The sequence continues at coordinate 19,662,497 of NC_000084.6, forward strand.
CTTTATTGAATAGCTAGGGAGAAAGTGGGCAGCCTTGTCTAGTTCCTGATTTTAGTGGGATTGCTTCTAGATTCTCTCCATCTAGTTTGACATTGGCTACTGGTTTGCTGTAGATTGCTTTTATTATCTTTATGTATGGGCCTTAAATTCCAAATCTTTCTAAGACTTTTATCATGAACAGGTGTTGGATTTTGTCAAATGCTTTCTCAGAATCTAATGAGATGATCATGTGGTTTTTGTCTTTGAGTTTGTTTATATAGTAGATTATGTTGATGGATTTCCATATATTAAATGATCCCTGCATCCCAGGGATGAAGCCTACTTGGTCATGATGGATGATCATTTTAATGTGTTCTTGGATTCGGTTTGCAACGATTTTATTGAGTATTTTTGCATCGATATTCATAAGGGAAATTGGTCTGAAGTTCTCTTTCTTTGTTGGATCTTTGTGTGGTTTAGGTATCAAAGTAATTGTGGCTTCATAGAATGAATTGGGTAGAGTTCCTTCTGTTTCTGTTTTGTGGAATAGTTTGAGAAGAGTTGGAATTAGATCTTCTTTGAAGGTCTGACAGAACTCTGCACTAAATCCATCTGGTCCTGGGCTTTTTTTTTTTTTTTTTTTTTGGTTGGGAGACTATTGATGACTGCTTCTTTTTCTTTAGGGCAAATGAGACTGTTTAGATCGTTAATTGGATCCTGATTTAACTTTGGTACCTGATATCTGTCTAGGAAGTTGTCCATTTCATTCAGGTTTTTAAGTTTTGTTGAGTATAGCCTTTTGTAGTAAGATCTGATGATGTTTTGGATTTCCTCAGGTTCTGTTGTTATGTCTCCTTTTTCATTTTAATTTTGTTAATTAGGATACTGTCCTTGTGCCCTCTAGTTAGGCTGGCTAAGGGTTTATCTATCCTGCTGAATTTCTCAAAACAAAACAAAACAAAACAAAAACCAAAACAACTCCTGGTTTGGTTGATTCTTTGAATAGTTCTTTTTGATTACACTTGGTTGATTTCAGCCCTGAGTTTGATTATTTCCTGCCTTCTACTCCTCTTCGGTGAGTTTGTTTCCTTTCGTTCCAGAGCTTCTAGGTGTGCTGTCAGGCTGCTAGTGTACGCTCTCTCTAGTTTCTTTTTGGAGGCACTCAGGGCTATGAGTTTTCCTCTTAGGAATGCCTTCATTGTGTCCCATAGGTTTGGGTATGTTGTGAATTCATTGTCATTAAACTCTAAAAAGTCTTTAATTTCTTTCTTTATTTCATCCTTGACCAAGGAGTCATGGAGTAGAGTATTGTTCAGTTTCCAAGTGAATGTTGGCTTTCTATTATTTATGTTGTTATTGAAGATCAGCCTTTGTCCGTGGTGATCAGATAGAATGCATGGGATAATTTCAATATTTTTGTATCTGTGGAGGCCTGTTTTGTGACCAATCATATGGTCAGTTTTGGAGGAGGTACCATGTGGCGCTGAGAAGAAGGTATATCTTTTTGTTTTAGGATAAAATGTTCTGTAGATATCTATTAAATCCATTTGTTTCATAACTTCTGTTAGTATCCATGTGTCTCTGTTTAGTTTCTGTTTCCAGGGCCTGTACATTGGTGAGAGTGGGATGTTAAAATCTCCCACTATTATTGTGTGAGGTGCAATGTGTGCTTTGAGCTTTACTAAAGTTTCTTTAATGAATGTGGCTGCCCTTATATTTGGAGCATAGATATTCAAAATTGAGAGCTCATCTTGGTAGATTTTACCTTTGATGAGTATGAAGTGTCCCTCCTTGTCTTTTTTGATAACTTTGGGTTGGAAGTCATTTTTATCCGATGTTAGAATGGCTATTCCAGCTTGTTTCTTCGGACCATTTGCTTGGGAAATTGTTTTCTAGCCTTTCACTCTGAGGTCATGTCTGTCCTTTTCCCTGAGGTGGGTTTCCTGTAAGCAACAAAATGTTGGGTCCTGTTTGTCTAGCCAGTCTATTAGTCTTTTTTGGGGGGCAATTGACACCATTGATGTTGAGAGAAATTAAAGTAATTGTTGCTTCCTGTTATTTTTGTTGTTAAATGTGGGATTCTGTTCTTGTGGCTGTCTTCTTTTAGGTTAGTTGACAGATTACTTTCTTGCTTTTCTAGGGTGTAGTTTCCATCCTTGTGTTGGTGTTTTCCCTTTATTATCATTTGAAGGGCTGGATTTGTGAAAAGATATTGTGTGAATTTGGTTTTAGCATGGAATACTTTGGTTTCTCCATCTATGGTAATTGAGTGTTTTGCTTGATATAGTAGCCTGAGCTGGTATTTGTGTTCCTAGGGGCTGCATAACATCTGTCCAGTATCTTCAGGCTTTCATAGTCTCTGGTGAGAAGTCTGGTGTAATTCTAATAGGCCTGCCTTTATTTGTTAATTGACCTTTTTCCCTTACTGCTTTTAATATTCTATCTTTATTTAGTGCATTTGTTTTTCTGATTATTATGGTTCAGGTGGAATTTCTTTTCTGATCCAGTCTATTTGGAGTTCTGTAGGCTTCTTGTATATTCATGGGCATCTCTTTCTTTAGGTTTGGGAAGTTTTCTTCTATAATTTTGTTGAACATATTTGCTGGTCTCTTCAGTTGAAAATCTTCATTCTCATCTACTCCTATTATCGGTAGGTTTGGTCTTCTCATTGTGTCCTGGATTTCCTGGATGTTTTGCGTTAGGATCCTTTTGCATTTTGTATTTTCTTTGATTGTTGTGCCCATGTTCTCTATGGAATCTTCTGCACCTGAGATTCTTTCTTCCATCTCTTGTATTCTGTTACTGATGCTCGCATCTCTGTTTCCAGATTTATTTCCTAGGGATTCTATCTCCAGCATTGTCTCATTTTGGGTTTTCTTTATTGTTTCTACTTCCCATTTTAGGTCTTGGATGGTTTTGTTCAATTCCATCACCTTTTTGTTTGTGTTTTCCTGTATTTCTTTAAGGACTTCTACCTCTTTAGCAGTGTTCTCCTGTATTTCTTTAAGTGAGTTTTTAAAGCCCTTCTTTATGTCCTCTACCAGCATCATTAGATATGATTATAAATCCAAGTCTTGCTTTTTCAGTGTGTCAGGGTATCCAGGACTGGCTGAGGTGGGAGTGCTGGGTTCTGATGATGGTGAGTGGTCTTGGTTTCTGTTCATAAGATTCTTACATTTGCTTTTTGCCATCTGGTAATCTCTGAAGTTAGTTGTTATAGTTGTCTCTGTTTGGAGCTTGTTCCTCCTGTGATTCTGTTAGCCTCTGTCAGCAGACCTGGGAGTCTATCTCCTGAGTCTCAGTGATCAGAGTACTCTCTGCAGGCAAGCTCTCCTCTTGCAGGGAAGGTGCACAGATATCTGGCATTCAGACCTGCCTCCTGGCTGAAGATGAAGTCCTGAAACAGGGACTGTCCCAGAAGATTTGTTGCCTCTGCAGTCTGCACGCTCACCTGCACAGACTGGTCTCCGAGGGACAGGGGACACAAGATGGCTCTCTCACCTGCTCTGGTGGTCAGAGCCCTCCTGGGCAGACACCTCTCCTCTGGCGGGGAAGCTGCCCAGATGTCTGGAGCCTGAAACAGGGTCTGTCCCAGAAGCTGTGTTGCTTTTGCCTGTCCCAGAAGCTGTGTTGCTTCTGTAGTCTGCACTCTCACCTGTGCAGACTAGTCTCTGAGGGACCTGGAACCCAAGATTGCTCCCTCACCTGCTCAGGCAGAGCCTTCCCGGGCGGGCTATTCTCCTCTGGCAGGGAAGGTGCCTGGATGTCTGGAGCCCAAAATGGGGTCTGTCCCAGAAACTGTGTTGCTTCTGCAGTCTGCTCGCTCACCCTTTGCAGTCCGTGAGCTGACCTGTGCAGATTGGTCTCTGTGGGACCCAGAACCTAAGATGGCTCCCTCACCTGCTCCAACAGAGCCCTCCCGGGCGGACACCTCTCCTCTGGAGGGGAAGTTGCCCAGATGTCTGGAGCCTGAAATGGGGTCTGTCCCAGAAGCTGTGTTGCTTCTGTAGTCTGCACTCTCACCTGCATAGACTAGTCTCTGAGGGATCCAGGACCCAAGATAAAAAATTTTCAACTAAAATAGTTGTACTACTTCTATAATGAAACAGCATGAATCTGATGGAATTAACAGGACATAATTCCAACCTCTACCTTGCATTAAAGTTGTTTCTAGCATATTGTCTTAATTCTACAGCAAGTTGTGAACTGCTATCTTGATCACTCCATGGATGGTCATTTTGTCTCATCATTGTGAATGTGTTTTATCACAGTGTGCACTAAGAATTATTCCCAGGGTATATGCAAAATCTGAATAGTAACTTTCTCCCAAACAGGCTTATCTTCAACATGTAATTTTTATGGGTTTTCCTTCTGATAATGATTAATATCTTACTTTCAAGAAAGACTTGGGTCACTGTGCAAGGTAGCCAACATACTTCAGAAGTCAGACAGTGGAAAAGCACTCATATTCTATGAAAATAAAATCCCCTGACATGATTAATGAATATTTGTGTTGCATGGGATAAAGATGCAGACAGTAACTACAAGAAGTTATTCTTGAAAACTACAAACACACATGCACTCACTCACTCACTCACACACACACACACACACACACACACACACACACAGAGAGAGAGAGAGAGAGAGAGAGAAAATTGTACACTCAGGCATACTCACACACATACACACACAGCATTCTGAAGTAAAAGCAACTGGAAAAGACAGAGTCCCAGTGAGAAAACAGGAACATATCCATTATGACTGAACACATATGGACTCTGGAGAGTAGAATATATATTCTTTCACTGAAAGAGTCAACAGGTAAAACAGAACTATGCAAATATGAACTAAGACTCATCTGTCTAGATTACAGTTACTATTTTTGAGTAGAAAGTCCTTAGTTTCAATAAAGGGCATGTTACCAACTAGAGGCTTAAAAAAAAAAAAAGCTAACAAGCTGTTCCTTGATAAGTATGTAACAACAGTTAATGAAAAAAGGAAACTGTGTTTTTTAAAGATAACATGAAAGGGTATATGGGAGGCTTCAGAGGGCAAAAAGGAAAAGGGGACATGGTAAAATCATAATTTCAAAAATAAAAAACAAAGTTTAAAAACCTAGAATAACAAATGACTGTGAGCTGGAAAAACATCTCCAAGAAGCCAACACTTCATGTAATTTGTACAAAATGGATATTGTGCAAAGAACTGGTTCTGTTTCATTCTTTCATATTTTTTAATGTTATTTTTTAAAATCTATTTACTTTTCTATACATTTTAACAATATTCCCAAGATATGGGATATTCTATTTTTATCTTTGAAATTAAGCCTCTTTCCTTTTGATTCTTAATTTAATTTTTAAATGTTCATATCCATATACAATGACATATGGACATATCTATGCACCACTTCAATTCTTCCATATCCCTCCAACATACTCCCTCCCACGTTAGTTCCTTTTTAATATCACACTGAGTCAACTTCATGCTGTCCATTATATATTGGAACGTGGAGTATGTGTCTGCATGAGATCCCTGTACCAGCACATGTATCATTTCACATGCAGAAGTCAAAGAACAACTGTGTGGAGATAACCGTCTTCTTTCTACCTTTATGTTGTTTCTGAGAATCAAAGCCAGGCCTCCAGGCAAGCACCTTTGCCCACTGAACCATACTCCAAGCACACTTCTCTGTTGTCGTCCATTTTTCTAAAGCCTTGTACCTGCATTTAATAATTTAATAGACTTTCATTAAAACTCTGGTATGCTCGGCACAGGAGCAATCAAAACCCTACTTTGCCCTCAAAAGAGACACTCTAAAGGAACAGAACCAAAATTTGAGTAGGTCAGTCCAGTAAAATATTATTAAGTACACAGGAGATGGAGAAAAAGGAAATGTCTAATTAACCCATAGAGGCGACATTAGGTCTCAGAGTTGACATGTCCTTTGAACTCCATTTTGCAATATCACATGAGATCTCCTAAGTGTGTGATGGAGCAATCCTTCTTGAGGATTATAATATCAGAATACAATATATATATTATAGTACAATAATATATTATAATTAATATCAGAATACAAAAACCCTCAGGCCAACCCACTACAATGGAAGTCTTGTAGAAAACTTAGAGGTATCCTTTCCTCACTCGACTAAAAACTAGGCATGAAAAACACAAGCTTCACACATACACACACACACACACACACACACACACACACAAAAGGGGGGATACAAGTTTTAAAAAGTGCAAAGGAATCTGTTATTTTGTTGTTTTGTTTTGTTTTGTTTTGTTTTGTTTTATGGCTGTACTACATATTTGACCTGGAAGATTTGTTTTAGTGGATTGAGTCTTTAAAGTAGAAAACATGGTAGGGTAACAAAAACAAGTCCCCAATATTAGCAAGTGTAACACACTCCTTTCAGCACCAATGTTTAAACTTACCAGATGCAAAATTCTCAAAAGCTGAATTAGTCTGAATGAACAACCATTCACTTCAAGATTTTTTATTTTGTAATGTGCATAATAAATCCTATATTACTAAAATTAAATTACTAGCATTTCCTTGGCTGTCTGAAACCTCTCATTGTTGCTATATATTTTCAGATTAAAACCTTGTTTTCTAGACTTTCAAATGCTAATTTCTATCTAGAAAGTGTGCTAAGGCTGTGGTTAATAAATACCTATTCAGTAGAGTAATAACTCTTTGATACATAGGGAAGTGTGTGAGACACATGTTCTAAAGGGGGAGGCCTGAATCTTACAATACTGAAAAAATTAATTTTCATTGTTGATAACTGATTAAACTGTACAGTTCTGAGTCTACTGCTACCTGTCAATAGAATGTGAAGCAAATAATTTTGAGTGAGATCCTCAAAATGTGGATATCAGCACGGACTAGACTGGCTACCTCTTGTCCAATTTATTCAATCATTTGGTCTTGATGACATGAGACACTCAAGCTGTCAGCTGGCAACATTTTAAGCACGTCTCATGTCTGTAGCTCAGTCAGGTGCTATTTGGAATCCTGTTCTCCTGGATCTCTGTCGGAGAAGGATACTGTCATTTTCAAAGTCAGTGTAGAAAGAAGCACAATCAATTGCTTTCTTATAAAACGTATTTTGTGACTTTCTCAGGACATGTTTTGCACAGTTAATTGTCTACTGCTACCTGTTAGCAGTCTTTGGTCAATGTGACATAGCTCACCATTAGAGTATTTGTTCTGCAGTAGGCATATAAAATGCACAGATAATAACAGCAGAGAAATTAGCTGTTGTTCAGGATACTGTTAGTTGACAAGAGTTGAGATTAAATGAGAACCTTATCTAGCATTCAAATGGGTTTTTAAAAATTAAATTTGTGATTTTCAAGAGAAGTAAAATAGAGACTATTATAGAATTGTACCTACATTATTTATTCTCAGAGATATCTGGATGGAACTATATCCTGAGATTTACATTAAAGTTTTGTGTACTACATATCACACAAGGATAAACAACTTCATTTTATTAGAATTATTTTCCAAAATGATATTTTTAATGTGAAACTCATTCATCAAAATTTTTTAATTAAAAATTAATTTGGACCTTAGTGACTGCAAACATATATCAAATATACTTTTATTAAATGAAGAAAAACAGTTATTATTCTTCTTAAGGGTTCTGGCTCATTCTGCATGCCATGTCACACTATAGATGTGGGTAGATTCATATTTCCAGGTATCTAAATAATGAAATATGAATAATGCTGCTAACTTTGTTAGGAAATATTAACAGCTAACCTAATTTTCTTACTTGAAATACTGAAGACCAGAATGTCCGCTAACTTCTAAGGGACTGGAACATGCATAGCAACTGCTCAGTAATCAGTTAGCTTCTAGGCTGGAGGTAAAAGGGACAGCACAATGCCTAACAGAAATGCTCAGAGTTTTATCAGAACAAAGCACAGGTTCATATGACAAAATCATGAGGTAAGGAAACTTGGTCAAGAAAGATAACTCCTTAAACACATCTTGGAGGATGCTGGAAGTAGACAAATGTAGAGTTTGTAGGATTAGAATAGGTACCAGGCCTTGTGAGTGAAGGGACCAACTTGAACCAGGCCACAGGCTGAGAAACTTGGGATTTGAGAAGGGAAGAGAAAGTGAAGCATAGAACGATGTTACTTCTGATCTCATATATAAGAAACCAGCATGAGATCTTTTCTATAATTATAACTTTATTTCATTATTCATATTACTGCAATATGAGTTAAACATTTATCCTCAGTCTACAGCTTCAGCTAAGCAACATATTCAGTGTGAGAAATATTTATGCACACACTTACAGACATTTCCCTTTATTTTTAGTTAGTTTTTTAACATTAAAATATTAATTTAGGAGCATAACTATACTGAGCCTCAGTACCACTCACTTCACAGAATTATACGTCTGTCTTCCTCTTTATCCAATTAGCTCCTAAGAACGTCTCTGAATAGGAGCACAGATCTGTCAGTGATGTATGACTATGTACATCTTGGCCTTACAAGACCATTTAATTTGCTATAGGATTTTCCTCCAAAAGTATTTTGTTCCTTCAGTTAACCTTCATGTGCTATCATTCTCATAAGCTATAAATCATAATCAATTTGTCTCTTAAATCTTCTTCCCTAAGTGAATAAGCTAGAAAGCCTGTAAATCCTTTCTAGCAGAGTTCTCAGATGATGCATCAGTTCAGCCCAGATACCAGTGTGTCAGCCTTCTCTACAGCAACAGAGCCAATAAGTTTGATTATCTATCTATCATTTTGTCTACCTTTCTGCCGTTCTATCTATCTATCATATATCTATGAAACTATTATAGTCATTGTGGAAGACATGATGAATCAAGTTGTATATGCATATTAATAAACCATATAAAAACATGCATAACATTGGTCCTCATTTGCTGACGAATTTACACAAACATACATGCATTAACTCTAAGATTAGCTGTAGGATATCAGCAAATTATTATGTATAATGAGAAATCTCTTTTTTCCCATTTTTATTAGGTATTTAGCTCATTTACATTTCCAATGCTATACCAAAAGTCCCCCATACCCACCCACCCCCACTCCCCTACCCACCCACTCCCCCTTTTTGGCCCTGGCGTTCCCCTGTACTGGGGCATATAAAGTTTGCAAGTCCAATGGGCCTCTCTTTCCAGTGATGGCCGACTAGGCCATCTTTTGATACATATGCAGCTAGAGTCAAGAGCTCCGGGGTACTGGTTAGTTCATAATGTTGTTCCACCTATAGGGTTGCAGATCCCTTTAGCTCCTTGGCTACTTTCTCTAGCTCCTCCATTGGGAGCCCTGTGATCCATCCATTAGCTGACTGTGAGCATCCACTTCTGTGTTTGCTTGGCCCCGGCATAGTCTCACAAGAGACAGCTACATCTGGGTTCTTTCGATAAAATCTTGCTAGTGTATGCAATAGTGTCAGCGTTTGGATGCTGATTATGGGGTGGATCCCTGGATATGGCAGTCTCTACATGGTCCATCCTTTCGTCTCAGCTCCAAACTTTGTCTCTGTAACTCCTTCCATGGGTGTTTTGTTCCCACTTCTAAGGAGGGGCATAGTGTCCACACTTCAGTCTTCATTTTTCTTGAGTTTCATGTGTTTAGCAAATTGTATCTTATATCTTGGGTATCCTAGGTTTTGGGCTAATATCCACTTATCAGTGAGTACATATTGTGTGAGTTCCTTTGTGAATGTGTTACCTCACTCAGGATGATGCCCTCCAGGTCCATCCAGCTGCTAACTATAATGTGAAAACCCGGGAAAGTCAGTTACTGTCCTGGGAGCTGGAGGACTGATCATATAGACTCTGCTTTGTAGTTATTGGAGCCAGGAGTGTCAAGGACAGGAGACATTTGACATCTACCTTCACACAGTCCATCAAAGGAAAAGAAAACCCAGCCATTTTCCACCTCCAAACTGAATTTAGGCTAATGTTGGGCTGATGTTCACTCACACTGGGAAAGATTTCCTTTACTCATTCCTCAAATTCAAATGACAGTCTCCTACAGAAAAATCACCCAACATACCAGGAAATGTTTTATTATATATTCTGGCATATCATAACCCTGTTAAGTGAATCTATGTAGTTTACCATTAAAATCTGTCATAGAGGTAGATAGTATTAATGATTCAGTTACTGTAAGGCAAAGGATTCTGAAACTTCAAAAATGGCTAGGTGTATCCAGTCCTATTGTGTCAGAGCTTACCATAACATTTCATATAAATGGAAAGCTGTGCCTTTGAATGCTGCAGGATAGCAAAAACACAATAAAGGATGATTTCTATTCATCTTGCTCACTGCCATCCATTTGCTCATGTCTCCAAACAGAACTCAGATTTCACAGATTGCTTCTTTTTCCATCTCGCTCAAGATCATCATTTAAAATCAGATACATTTTTATTGGTAGACACCTGTAAACTTGACCTGTCTAATGTCAGGTAAAATCAGAATCATCTAACTCAACATTAATGCACAAAGGTAACTTGACAAATTATACACACATGTAATCACACACATCTATCCATCTCCAACAAAAATACCTGTAGCAATTTTTTGATATATCAATGTAACCTGACAGCATTTGAGAATATTTATTGAGATAAGCAAATTTATAGGAATTATCATGTCCTGTTAAGGTGATTTTGTATATAAGGCCTCTACAATAAAGCAGGCATTTTTATAATACCTTCTAAGGGTCTATTAGACAAGATGACAATTTGTCATGATATTTTGGTTGTTCTGGATAGTTATATGTCAACTCCACACAAGTTAAAGTCATCTGAGAGAACAGAGCCTCAATTAAGAAAATGTCTCCATAATATTGGACTGTACAAAAAGCCAATAGGACATTTTCCTAATTAATGACTGATGACGGAGGGCCCACCCCATTGTGGGTGGTGCCATCTCAGGGTTGGTGGTCCTGAGTTATGTAAGAAACCATGCTGAGCAAGCCATGGGGGCAATCTAGTAAGCAGTAGCCCCACCCCCTCCCATAGCCTCTGCTTCAGCTCCTGCCTCAGGGGTCCTGTTTTAACTATGTCCCTGTCCTGGTTTCTCCAATTTTGAACAGGAATGTGCAATTGAAAGGAAAATCAAACCTTTCCTCCTATTTGTTTATGGTTCTGATACTTCATCACAGTAATAAAATAATAACCTTAATTAAGACAGATGTGGGGAGATTATCTTCTAACTACTATTTTAGATTATTTTCACAGTGGTGTCCTTAAGATTCCCCCTTACAATGCAAGTATAACTATTCTTCTTCTGCCTTGGTGTCTGCCCTGAACTTACTTCCAATCAGACATCAAATAAGCTGCAAGATGTAGGTGTGTCTTTTGCTATTTTGTTTAAAAAAAAAAAAAGAAACTAAACACCTTTCATTTATTTGTTCTTTGAAGCTTTCACAATGTATCTTGATCATAGCTACCCTCAACTCCCTCTCCTACTTTGCCCAAAGTATCCCCTAACACATTCCCAGACTTGTCTGCATTTTGTCACTTTCTTATTTTACTTTTCTCATTAATTGATTTATTTATTCATTTTACTCCTGATCACACCCCCCGTACCACCTCTCCTCCCACTCACACCCTTACAAATTCTTCCCCATTACTTCCTCCAAGAACAACGATGGATACCCAACAGTGGACAGAGGAAATCTCAGGCGTCCTCTGCCCTACACAGAAAACTACAGGCAACTAAGGAATGCTGTGTGAGAGAAATAGTCTTCACCAAGGAAAAGAACACAAATCAGTTATCCAATACCAACTGGTTAGCACTGAAAACATACATTAAGGTAACGTTATTCAGACTGAACAAGATCTATTTAGGAATACTTAGATTATACAACAACAATTAATGAACAAAGAGACCATGAATTTGAAAGAAAAGATTGAAGGACTTGTAGAAAGGTTTAGAGGGAGGAAAGAGAGGAGCAGAATGATTTGATTATATCATAATTTCAAAAATAAAAGAAGCAATAGGACAAAAGATTTCTGCCCAGTAATGTATACTATGTCCTGGAGAATTATATAATCTGCTTTTTAAAAAATTAATTTCTGGGACCTTATACCATAGGTGCGGACTAACAAAGAATGTATTTCCAAGGTCTGAGGAATATTAAGTGTGTGATTAAAAAAGCGTTACAAATTAAACAGGTAACATTTTAACTAACATTTGGTTGTTCTTCAGCTCACTAAGAGATTGATTAGATGGAAGAAATTAACACAGTGAGATTGTGCCATTGTAAAACACTATGCAGCCTGCCTGGGTTATGCTCCAACCACATTAGTAAAATCCTTTTAACATTCTGTGAACTCTAGCAATAAAGAGAAGCAGGTCACAGACTCTGTGTCAAAGCATTAAATATTTTATTTCACTTTCCTTTGAATAACATGTTTCGGGTGACATAGGTGATACCCTTCCCCCATTACTTAACCACTTTAGTTCTGAGGCTAAAGTAGGCTGCGGGAAGAGACTTCTCTAGCAACGAAAGATAAGGCAAGGCAAGAAAGAACATTGTACAATGTATGGCTTTCTTCTTTTCGTTTCTCTCTTCTGGTCATCATATTTGCACCTGGATGACAATTCGTTTATCAGAAAAGAATTAACAGTTCTAAAGGGTCTTTAATTTGTCTTTTGGATTTGCTTTTTGTTCACCTTTAAGAACAAAAGGAAGAGAAAAAGAGGGGAAATGAAAATCAGCTACCAAAATGCAGCAAAGGAGTCAGTTGTGAGTGTGTGCAGATTCCCACCCAGCCAATGCCACTTCACCGAATCTCATAAACTTAAAGTTCCATCAGTTAATGAGAGGAAAACTCATATGCAGGGAACAGAAAAGGCTTTTCTAGCACAGTCAATGCTTTTAAAATAATGTGCTTTTACTGTGGGTGGGGGGCCAGTTATTTTACTCTATGCCTAGCAAACCTAAAAGATAGACTTTTGACATATTTTCTGTTTGATCATGTCATCGTGTTTGTGACATGTATAAGTTATGTAGAGTTATATAGAATAATGGTCTTCATGTTCATGTTGCATCCATCAGGTGCATTTCGAACTTTCTGAGCTCTTTCAATATCTTCAGGCTCTCCCCTGCCTTTTTATTCTTTCCTCATTCCAAATATCTTTACTTCTTTCTTTAAAAAAAAGATTTTATTCTTTGACAATTTTATTCAAGTATATAAAGAATTCTACTTCTTTCTACCTACATCACCCTGCTTCATTCTCTATCCCCAAGTACCTGAAGGCATTCTTTACTTTTTTAAAAAACAAAATTGTTTTCCAGCTGTGAAATATTTAGCATGATCTCCCACTACTTAAAAAAGTAAAAACATGACACACTAGTAATGATTTATAAATTTAAAGTCTTAATTGTTTTGTGACATATTTATATTCTAAGGTTAGGGGGACTTGCTGAGCAAGCAAGAGGACAGGAGGATAATGGGGCTCGATAGCTTCCTGTGAGACTCATTCACGTGACTAAGGTGGAGGGTGGGAGAGATGGACATCTGATGTACTCCTCTGGCCTCTATCATGCAGGCATAGGCACCTGCACTTACACATGCATGCACACAGCACTTACACAATTACACATAACTAACTAGCTAAATAATAACATAAATTCATAGCCCTTTAATGTTAAACATGTATCTGCAGATATATTCACATTCATTTCTTTTTTCCCCAAATCTAAAATCCTACCCAGCCTGTACTGTCCATCTTTCTCATATGAGAGACATCAAAGAAGAATGTTCTTAGGGGGTGAAAAATAAATAAAAAAGGATGTTCTTAGAATTCCTTTTCCTATGATTATTTCTGTAAACTTTTCTCCTAGCAAAAAATATTCCACCATTCAAAGCTCCATTTAATGACGTTTACTCTAAACGTTTTCCTGTTTTTTTTTTCAAGTCATGTCATCGCCCCATGCACTAGGAGTTTAACCTTTAATATGCATCTCTGTGATAACATGTATCTCATTGTAATAATATAATTCGCCTGAAATTCTGAGTAAAAAGCTCTTAGAAAAGATGAAGTAAAACAAAACAGGTTTATTTCTCCTGCTGTGAACTTGTTAAGAAAAGGAGAATAAGGTGATTTATGCCTGTTCCCTAACTTGACAACTTATATTAAAATATCTATCTCATAAGATTTTTTTGTAGCAATGTAATAAGATGTTGTACTTAAAGGAAAAGTCACAGTGCTTGAGGCAAAGTGGAAAATATCACTACCTTTTAAATTATCTTCTCCACTACTTGCTATGCTGCACAATAAGCTACTTAGAGAAAACACTATAATAACCATATATTTTATTACATATGCCATAAAGAAACATATTTTATTATTGTATCGCAAATTTCTGATAACATTCTTAGTACATTCAAAGCAATTTTTAAATGTTGGTCAAACTAATTTAAAATAGTTTAATATGCAAAACTGGAATGTATAATTATATACCCCTTCATATGGTCATTATCACATAATGTATTGAACCCATCATTTTATATCACCAATAGAACCACTGAAAGTCCTAAATTCTAAAAGACAGGATCAGAAATGGTATACAAACAAAAATAAAACATATTCTTCCTTCCTGCTCCTTTCTTCAGCTCAGCTTGAGCTGTTTGGATGCAGGAATTTAGTCAGCTGAGACCCAGGAAGAGAGAGCATCTCTTTACAGAGCAGAAGGACTAACTTCATTGGTTCAGATGTGAAGAAGTAATGTGGCACTTTATAAACTCATATGCTTGGGGGTCAGTCTCCACTTTTCAGGAACATTATCAATTTTCAACAGCCAGTGGCAAGATAAATTTGAGTTTATTAATTCCCTATGTGGAATGTCTTTCTGTTCATTTATTTACATCACTCGCACTCCATTTAATAATTTCCCTTTGCTCGGAAACTCACACTTGAAACTCCCAGAAGATTTATAATGATTCTTTTTTTTCACAGAATAAGAGCCAGTCTGGAAAGTTAGAAATGATGACATGATAGGATTTGAGGTAGATAGATTTAGCATAAAATATCTTGCTGTGTTAAAGTGTATTCATCAATTAAGAAGTTAAATAACAATGTCATTACTATGACAAAGGCTAGAGATCTAGAAAACCTCAGGAAATGGGGGATGAGTTATAAATTGTATTCAAGAATCAACATGACAAGATGATACTGTGTCAGTCCAATAAGAGAACTTTAGGTGAAAAATTGGAACCTAACATATGGATACAGTGAAAGGTAAGAGCACCAAATGATATTGAAATTCAAATGTGTTTCTCAACAGGTACCAACACGAGGCTTTTCACAACCAAACTCATAGATTATAAATGAAAACATTAAGACACATACATACTCTATGCTTCTGTATTTCAAATCTGGTTAGTTTAGAGGTTACTTTATGAGGAGATCTTAGGCTAATACACTCATTGTTTGCATTGTTATATCTTCTCAGTTTACACATCAGGTTCACACTTTTTGCTTTGTGAAGTAAGTCTCATTCTTTTTTGTGCAGAAAGGTCATATATTAACATCATTCTGAGTAATGCTGAATTAAATATAACAAATGTATTCCTTAGAAAATCTTCACCCATGTCAGGATTATGAGAAAATAAGCAATTAATGTGCCAAACAGTGGCAGTAGACAGCACCAAGCAGTACTAAAGTCCTTTCCAAATGTTCTTAATATTATTTTAGAGTGGTTCATCCAAGAGAATTTAGAAAAATGGTTACATTATAGGATTTCTGCTGAATTCCACACTGAGGAAGTCCAAGTGTGCTCTTACCCTGTTACTGACCTTGTCTGTCAATCACATCTCAGTAGATTCTAGGGATGTCTGCTTGGACCCATCAGAACCAGTCACCCAATTGTTACTTTTATCTATGCTTAATAGGGGAAGATTTATATGCAAATATTTCAAATGGTTTTTGTTGTGTTCCTAATTATCACTTAAATTGGAATTTCTCATGTATTTCTGGCAATGCTTATTGCCAAACAGCACTTGGAGTTATCCTGTGGCAAGTGCTGTCCCTCACTCATGTGCAACCTATACATGCGGATTCATTATGCAATGGTAGAAAATTAATAAATGATTAAATGCTATTTTTGAGATTTCTGAGACATAAATGAAGATCATAATCAGAAATGTGTCAACATTATTTAAGAACAGTCCATAACTTCTTTAACCATAAACTATATATCATCACACCACTATCAATGGTATTTAAGTATTGTGATCACTATACAATCTTAGAAGATAATTTTTCGGTAGTTATTTTTGTAACATCTTATTATCACATGACAATCATTATGATGATATTGGTTCTTATCTTATTATTTTTAAAAATGATTCTGGTGGCCTAGTCTTGTAAAGTTGACTTATGTGAGTCTGGGAGGGAAGGGGATATAAGAGTGCTGTTTGGGTGCTGTGTGTGTATGTGTGTGTTTCCAACAGTAGTGAGCATGTGTGCATGTGTGTACTCTGCAGGCCAAGATTGACATTATATGTCTGCCTTGATAACTTGCTACATTATTATTTATTAAAAAATGAACTCTCACTGAACACAAAACTCAAAATCTGCCTAGATTAGCTGACCAGCCAGCTCCAGTTACCTGTTTCTATTCCTGCACTCCCACCACTGGGGTTACAGGTGCATACAGCCCCCTTGGCCTTCTTTGTGAGGCTGGGAATCCAAATTGAGGTCTGATGCTTGCTCAGCAGACACTTCTCAGGCTGAGACATCTCCTAAACTCTTTTCCTTCTTTAGTCTTGGCTCATAATTAGCATAAAGAAAAATTGCCAACCATCCAAATCCAGTAAAATGCTCTGTAAAATAATCATAAAACTAAGTATGCAGGCAATAAGATACATTACATGTGAGAGATGCTTTATTATTTATAGAACTCATTTCCAAACTGGTCTTATTTGATCTTTGGAACTGTGCTTTGCACTGCAGAAATCAAGAAAAGGCAAATGATCCATCATAGCTTATTTAAAGGAGAAAAATATCTCTGAAACTGGAGGCTTTCTGATATATCCCATATATGTTGTTTCAATCACTTAATGACAAAACTATTCTAAATTTTTATGAGGCTGTTTATAGATTTTACTTTTTATATATTTTATATATACCTTTTGTACTGGCTAGTTTTGTGTCAACTTGACACAGCTGGAGTTATCACAGAGAAAGGAGCTTCAGTTGAGGAAATGCCTCCAGGAGATGCAATTGTAAGGCATTTTCTCAATTAGTGATCAAGGGGGAAAGGCCCCTTGTGGGTGGGACCATCTCAGGGCTGGTAGTCTTGGTTCTATAAGAAAGCAGGCTGAGCAAGCCAGGTGAGGCAAGCCAGTAAAGAACATCCCTCCATGGCCTCTGCATCAGCTCCTGCTCCCTGACCTGCTTGAGTTCCAGTCCTGACTTCCTTTGGTGATGAACAGCAGCATGGAAGTGTAAGCCGAATAAACCCTTTCCTCCCCAACTTGCTTCTTGGTCATGATGTTTGTGCAGGAATAGAAACCCTGACTAAGACAAATTGGTACCAGCAGAGTGGGGTATTCCTGTGACAACCTGACCATGTTTTGGGGAGGTCTGTGGAAGGACTTTGGAACTTTGGTCTTGAAGATCCATTTGTTGTTAAGAGCTCTGTGGGATGTTGTGTAGGAGCTTGGAAGATAATGTTGAGAACAGTGCAGAAGATGGAGGCCTGGCTTGTGAAATTTCAGAGGGAAAATTAAAGACTCTTTTCAGGGCCATTTCTGTTTTGATTGTGAAGATTCTGTAGTTCTGGTTAGCTGGGGCTGAAGAATCAGCTGTGATTAACAAGATACCAGAACTACTGAAGCAAAAGCTTTGCATTACTGGGACTATTGATGCTGGTTAGCTGGAGCTAAGAAATTAGCGGTGATTAAGAAGAGACCAGCATCATTGAGGTGACATCTTCTGGGAAGTGTTTTCTGAGAGCACAGTGGCTGTGTTCCAGATATAGCCAAAGTTGTACCTTGTGCTGTGGCTGGACTTGGTAATGTGTAAGAGTCACCCAGGTGGTACTGGTTTTGAAGGCATGAAGGAGTTGAGCAGAACAGCTGAGGCTTGGCACTGTGAGAGGCCATGGAAGGCCATTGGTGAAAGTCCAGCCTCATTTGCAATTGATGGCCCAGGACTGAAGGGGTCATGCAGTGTTTTGGAGATGCCAGTACCATGAGATGACCACCAAGAACAGCAGCAGCAGTGGAGTACAGGCATCTGGAGCCTAGAGGATGACGCGTGTGCTACAAAGGGCCTGGCTGGAGAAGTGACCCAAGCCCTTGGAGGAGCCCAGAAGATTGTGAGTTGGATCCCAGACATTGGACAGTTGGAGATTGACTTTTGCTTTTGATTGTGACTGTGCCCTGATATTTTCCCTCTTGAAGGAAGAAACTGTTTTAGTGGAGCCCACAGTTAAGAGACTTTTAATTGTAAAAAGACTTTGAATTTTAAAAGAGATGGATATTTTAAAGAGATTGAAAATTTAAGAATATGTAAAGACTGTGGGACTTTTAAAGTTATTTAGAATGGGGATGAATAAGATTGTAAGGGTTGAGGCTTACTAGTGATGTTTTTGTGTGTCAAGTTGACAAGGGGTCAATTGTACTGGCTAGTTTTGTGTCAACTTGACACAGCTGGAGTTATCACAGAGAAAGGAGCTTCAGTTGAGGAAATGCCTCCAGGAGATGCAATTGTAAGGCATTTTCTCAATTAGTGATCAAGGGGGAAAGGCCCCTTGTGGGTGGGACCATCTCAGGGCTGGTAGTCTTGGTTCTATAAGAAAGCAGGCTGAGCAAGCCAGGTGAGGCAAGCCAGTAAAGAACATCCCTCCATGGCCTCTGCATCAGCTCCTGCTCCCTGACCTGCTTGAGTTCCAGTCCTGACTTCCTTTGGTGATGAACAGCAGCATGGAAGTGTAAGCCGAATAAACCCTTTCCTCCCCAACTTGCTTCTTGGTCATGATGTTTGTGCAGGAATAGAAACCCTGACTAAGACACCTTTTAAATGTGTATAATATGATTGAAACTGTTTTAGTCAATCCAGGCTGTTAAAGTATGTGTGTGTACTTGTGTATGTGTGTGTGCATGTGTGTGCATCTGTATGTGCACATGTGTGTGCTATGTTTTAATATGAGTTGTTTCCTTAGGTCATGACTGATAAATAACATTTCATATGTATACTATATAATTTTTCCAAATTGGAATTGAAATGCCACTGGATCTTCAGATTTCAGGTAATGATTTTGAACTTATGTATAGCTGGCCTGTGTAAAGAAGACAGCAGTTGCTTAGCAATCAGCACAGGTAGAGAGAGGGAGTGGGGAAGCAAAGAGAAATGTATGAATCGCCAACTACTGTGAAAGGAGCTTTCTTCAGTTCTGACACTTCTGCCAGTTTCCTGACCCAGGATTTCAGTGACTTTCCTTCTTTTCTCTCCTCTGATTCCCAGGTCTCCTTTGTCATGGAGATCTTGATAGTGCTTGATAGACCTTGATAGTCTAGACTATGCAGACTGTCAATTTAGATTCATTTGTGGAATTCTGAAATTATTCTACTTAAGTAGATTCCTCAAGGCACCCTGCTGAAGTTATGTTTTGCTGTTGGCAGTGTTCATTATAGTCATTGTGTACTGCAAGAGTCCTTTTCCCTTTGTAATTGTTATCTCTTGAGTTATGCTTGGGCTTTATGCAAATAATACTCTTTTGTTTCACAAAATACCTCAATCTACAGAACACAGAGATATTTTTTTTATTCTGGTGTTCACCCAGTATTTCTGATTCCTGATATTTCATCTACACATCCTAATTCTAACATAAGAAAGAACTCATTCATTTTCCTCTTCTTTCCTCAATTATTTTATTTCTCCTAGTACAGTCATAGATGTTTGGTTTATCAGTTCAGCTTAATTCCACAACTATCATTTGTTGCTGCTGTTGTCACTGTTGTTTTTCCTAATTGCCCCACTCCTGAATTCTTGGAACTCTGGAAATCCTCTCACCTCCTTCTTGGCAGGAACATTTCCCATCATCTTTTGGGTACTTATTTTCTGACATCCTAATGTGTTCTATGATCACTTTACCCATTTTCCAGCTAAGCTCTAGAATCAGCCACTCAACCAAACTGCTTTATAAGGTGTTTGTTTGTTTGTTTGTTTGTTTTTGAGAACAGTGTGTGGAAAGGAAAGTCAGGAATAGCTTTGGTTTGTCTGACAGCATCTCTGACTGAATGGTGAAGTATTGTTTAGATCATCTAGCAAAAATAAATAAAAGCAAATTAAGAAATTAGAAAATATTCATCAACATTTATCCAAATGGAAATAGGTGAGATGTTGTTAGATATAAAAGAACAGATCAGAATGACATACAAGAATAAGCTTATATACAATATGAACGATTATTATCTTCTTTCTTTGCTGTGACCAAACTCATGTTGATTTGCTCTCTTCAGGCTTCACATCCAAGGTAATACAGAAATGATCAGATTTAGGTTTTTAAAAACAAAAAAGGACTAAAAATGCCAGATGGTGGTGGCTCACACCTTTAATCCCAGCACTTGGAAGGCAGAGGCAGGCAGATTTCTGAGTTTGAGGCCAGCCTAGTTTACAAATTGAGTTCCAGGATAGCCAGGGCTATACAGAGAAACCCTGTCTCTAAATAAATAAATAAATAAATAATAGATAAATAGATAAATAAAAATAAATAAGTAAAAAACAAGCACAAAGTAGGACTGTGGACAAAAGCTCTTATTTCTATCTCAGAACCTATTTCCAAGTGTTAAGTGCACATAAATGAAAACAGTTTTCTCTGTGAAGTCTCACTGAGTACACAAACCACATAAAGGGTGTGCCCAATGCTCAGCAGTAGATGGTCAGTACAAAACAGAGTCATACTTTTGGAGACTTTTTATTTTTTGTCTTATTGTGCTTTTTCTGGGCATCCTTTTTAACATTACTAGTCTTTTACTTATGTATTATTGTATTTAATTTTTTATTTTTATGGTTTCTATATGTCTGTGTATACCTGACTACCTATGAGTTTCTTGTGCATTTTCTATCTTTGTTGTTTTTGTTGTTCTTTGGTTGGATGGTTTTATTCTAGGTAGTTTGTTTGTTTCCTAAAGAGATAGAGAAGGCTTGGGTGAGTTGGGAAGTGGGGAGAATCTGCGAGGAGATGAGGGAAAGAAAACCAGAATTATACTATATTATATGAAATGAAATTACTTTTTAATAAAAAAATTAAATCTCATTTTCTAATATATCCAGAAAATACTTCAACCTGATGGGTTGGCTTACAGGCAATTCTGCTAGATTCCTGGGAGGAATCTAGAATTGGCTTACTTCATCATCTGATGCCATTAGGAGCCGCCAGTTGCAGGTGGTATACCTGGCAGAGTATAAAAGCATTGCTTGCTACCAATCTCTCTCTTTGTCTTGCCCTCTCTTTTCTTCTTGACTCTCCAGTCTTCCTGGCCAGCCTCTCTCTCCCCCTTTCTGTCCTCCTTTCTGTCTTTTTCTGTCACCCTTCTCTACCCTCATAGCTCTGTCCCCCTCTGTCTGCCTCTATCATTTCTCTCCTTTCCCTTCCCCTAAATAAACCGTTATACCAGGTTGAGCATGTGGCATGAATTCTCAGGGAGTAACTTGTCATGAGCCCGCCAGGTACCCCACATACACACCACATTATATTTTATAAGACCCAGGACAGCTTCCAATTCCAGATAAAACATATGCAGATTTCTTTTGAAATACAAAGTCTCATAAATGCAGTCAAAACATTTAGGGCCACAAAAAGGAAAAGAAGAGTTTATTGTTTATTTTGGGGTGCTATTGAATTCTATGTGTACAAGTTACAGTGGATAAAAAATCCTGGCGGATTTATCTTACCCACTGTCCCCTCCCAGATGGTTGCTGGGGAGGAATATTAACTACTAAAGCAAGGAGCCCTTTGTAAGTTCAAGGCAGTAAATAATTCCTAGAATAAAGAAATAACATTTATTATTAAAGTGAAAAATATGTAACCATAGAAAAAGATTATTTTAAAATATGCTTACATGTTCATAAATTAAATATAATAGATTAGATATACTGTGTTTTCCATGTAAATTCTTTAAATTTATTTAAAGATCAACTAGAATCTACTAATAAAGCTTTAGAAAGATATTTCTCTCCCTCCTACTTCTACAAAAAATATTTTACAATAATGTTTTGAGATCTACAAAGTGGCAGTTTAGGTCAATTAATTCAAACTGCTACCTTATTTAAAGCAAAGGAAGAATTTAAGCATAATTGTTAATTTAGGCATAATCATTTTCCTGCCTCTGGTCCTTGGAAGTCTAGCCAATGCAAATAATAATTATATATATATCACATTTTCAAACATGAAGGCGAGACAGTTAAAATCCCTGATGTCAATTTTCTGGTACAGAAAAATCTCTACATGTTCCACTTCCACAATATTTCACTGATTATAATCCTTGTTTTTGTTCATGAATGATTAAACAGTTAATAATGAAGAAAACATTTCTCTATTATTGTAAGTATGATGATTATACCAATGTAATTTATTTAACCATGAGATCTCTTTTCCTCTCATAGGCATTAATATATAGCTGTTTGAAATATTATAAGAGAATGCTTTATTGTTACTGATGAAAAATTATAAAAATATAAACTAAACATGACAGAAAACTTAATAGAATAATATCTACTGAAAGCTCACAATTACAAATTATTGTTCACAGTGAGGGCAATATATTAAAACCAGGAAAGCCAATAAAATTATAAAAATGCAAAACAGAAATCATGAGCCTCTAGCAGTGTATACATTTATTCAATGTCTGGACTCTGGGTGGCTGTTAAACATTTTAAATGAGTATTCCTATCATCAGAGCTCTTAACAAATTATATATATATCACAGTTCATTGTTCATTACATAGAATAAGTGATCTCTGACCCATTTTATACCAAGACAATATTGACAGATAAACTATCATAATGAAGAACATTCCTCTCATTTCTGTGTGCCATCCAATCCATGTGCTTTGGAGTTCAGACATAGAGTACTTCCACTAGGCATAAAGGTGAAATGTAAGCCTGACCTGCATGGGACTTACCTTTAAAGTTTATGTGCACATTTTATTTTGATGTGGCTCTGTGAACTCCTTATAAAATGTTAAGATTTATGTATAACATTCAGCACACTACTTATATTTTCTTGTATAAAGACCTGTGTTACAGACAGGGTTGGCCATCATGGGACATTGATCCAGAGGAGAAAAGTTAACTTTCCTTGTGATGTTGCTGTATTCAAGTGGTAAAGTTGGTCCTAATCACAGTGCATCTTTCTAAATATTATTTTGTGTTTGTAAAATCAGTCACATCCTTTGATATTGAATGCTGTGTTAAATTAGGCAGCACTTGTAGAGCTTGGTTGCTGTGAACTACTCAAAATACCCCTTGTTTCATTGCAAAGAGATTGCTTTCATCAGTGAATCAGAAACATGCAAACCTTTTCAGCTGTGCTGCCAAGAAGGGCAGGGCAGAAAGCTAGCAGTCAAAATCAAAGCCCTCCATTATTTCACAAATGAATTTGGCCTTTCCGTGAAAAAGAAATCTTCAGAAATGTGGATATTTGCAATGTAATTTTTACTTAAATCTTAAAATAGTACTTTTATTCATTCTTTGAAAATTCCTCTTTTGTATTTCAGATTATCTATTAAGCATTTGCCACAACTTGTTTATTATAAGAAATATTTCTCTATTTTTATTTATTTATATTAATCATTTTATTTGTTTACATTTAAAATGATGTCCCCCTTCCCAGTTACACCTACACAACCCCCCCCATCACATTCCCCTTCTCCCCACTCCCCTTTGCCTCCATAAGGGTGCTCCTCCACGCTCTCACCAACTCCTGCCCCACTGCTACAGCATCCCTCCATGCTGGGGCACCAAGTCTCCAGAGGACCAAGCACCTCCCCTTCCATTGATGCTAGACAAGGTCGTCTTCTGCTACAAATATATCTGGAGCCACGAATCCCTCAATGTACTCTCATTAGTGAGTAGTCCAATCCCCTGGTGCTCCAGATGGTCTACTCAGTCCTCTTCAGCTTCTCCAAAATCTCATCTCCTTACTCACTCTACTTCATACTTTCTCTCTCTCCACCTCTCTCTTTCTCTCTCTATCACTTTCTCTCCCTGTCTCCATTAAGTCTCGTTTATGTTGGTTAAAGACTTCTTTGTATTGGGCTTGACATGGATTGTTGTCTATATACCAAATATCACACTATTGAGAAAGTAAACTTTTCTTCCCCCAGTATCAATCAAACTATAATAGTTCCCCAGCAAGGGGAATTCAGGACCAACTCCCCTTCTCCACGTTGGAATTATATCTAGTTTAAACTCATGCAGACCTTATCAAATTGTCACAATCACTGTTAGTCCCACTTTGCATCTGCCATATTGTATCTGGAAAACACTGTTTTCCATTTCTGTCTCTGACAGCGTTTCTACTCCTTCTTCCAAATACTTTCCTGAACCTTTAATGGGTGGAGTGGGCATCACATTAGGACAAGCCCTGAAAAGTCCTGTTCTGTACACGTTGACTAGTTGTGGGTTCCTGTACTAATTGTCATTTACTATGAGATATTCTCTGATAATGGTTGAACAAGCACTGGTCTACAGGTATAGGAATAAATCACTAGGAGTCATTTTGTTGTTATATCCACTTAGCAAAGTGAAAGTAGTAGATATTCACAAAGATTTATGACCCACTTAGCCACAGATTTTGGGCCTTATTGACAATGTCAGATATAGGCCTATTATCTATATTCTGGTTCTCCTTCCTTGAAAGATTCCCTCCTGTCACCTCCTCATTAGAAACTTTTAATAAAACAACTGTTTAATTATTTGAATTGGCTATGCACGCACATGCTTTATGTTTATAAGAGGTCTAACATGAGGGCAGTTCCCGAGAAGGCCAGAAGCTATCAAATTCCCCTGAAGCCATAGGTACTAGAGGTTGTGAACCTTCCAACATGGGTGTGGTGAGTGGATCTCAAGTATTTTATAAACTTTCCTTCCAAAGAAAACCAAAGTTTTGAGTGTCTCAACCTAAGTCAGTTCCTTCCCTAATTCTCTCAACATGATTGGCCTAAGATTAGGCTAATGGTATAGAGTACCAAGCTTTCAGACTTCCATCACATATGGTGATGTTTTTATGTGTAATATATTGCCCAAGGCTTTCTTAAATTGCATCTTCTGACACTGTAGTAATGCTGAAATTTTCACTACAGTAATATTTATTCAGTAAAATAACAATTCAGTAAAATATTAATGTGTGGCATTATTTGTCCTAAAAAGTGAAAGCCTTCTTTACTACGATCTTTGCAAAGAAGAATAAAGGCTTTGTGGTTTTATGAAGTCACTGTATCATTATGATGTGTTTTAAATTTTGTATGGCCTAGCTTTGTTTTATAGATTCTGTTTTAATTTTTTGCTAAAGGGGATCCAATCTGAACTTCGGTCACATTGGAAAAATGCATCCTTAAGAAAGGTTGAGTGGCCTTGCCTTAGAGTTTTATTAGAAGTAATTCAATTATGTATGAGTGAGAGTAAGCCAGAACTCAAGAAACTGCAGGTTGAGAGAGCAGTGCATTCCTCTTGGCTAGGGCTTTAGCTGTCTTGGAAGTGGTGATTTTATATAAGCATACTTCTTTGGACTTCTGAGTTTTTAGAAATCTTATAAAAAGTTCCTCAACCACTGAGGTACTATTAGCATTTGGAGAAGGACTAGAGAGTTGTTGGTAGAAGGACATCTCTATCTTAGAAGCAAAATATCCTAGATGAGGTTGCTGTGAGTGAGTGGGTACAGAGAAAGTAGGGTGAGCATTTGGATAGCCCCTGAATAGACTGACTCTGCCTCTCAAAGTAGAGCTTTGTCTGAGAAAATTGGAAGAAAATATATTGTTTCAGCACAGATGTTCAAGAGATCTAAAGGTACAAAGAATAGGGAACTTCTGAAAAGGATAGAGAGTCTCAGAGAGTAGATTTCTCTTTTTCATGTGACCTAAATTCTCTGTTTTCCCCCTCATAAATCTTTGCTAAAATCTACATTATTCACTAGTACTTTGCAAAATAGCTTTTTTTCTTTTTATGTCATAGAAACGTTATTTCAGTGTTAGAGTAAAAATAGACACTGCCTCCAGAACTACAACCATGGCTGAGTTTAATGTAGCACAAAATACTGAAGTTGATAAAAAGCAGCATAGATGAATCATGAGAATAAAACTCTGGATGTGAAGAAGAGCTATGAGCTGGAAAGTCTCCTAGGCTGCACAATGATATTAGGAGCTTTTCCTAATAACTCTCCCTGATGCAGTGTATAGGGTAATGAAAACTGCTAGTAGCTCCCTGAGAAGACTGCAGATGGGTCAAGAAACAGAAGCGTAACAGAACAAGATGGCTACACTGGCCCCTTCAACTTCACCAAAAACAGACAGGGTTCCGGAACTAGAGATCCCTAACCTCTTTTGCTTGCAGAGAATTTTCTGGAAATAATTCCTAGTTGTAAATTCTCTCTCTGACTCATTGAACTGTTTTCTTTTTTTGCTGACCATGAAATGTATCTAGTAGATCCTTTGAAACAACTCTTTGAAATGTAAATATCAATATATACAGCACCCTCATCTCTGTCTCTGTGAACTAGGAAACTAACTTTAATGGCTATCAATTAACAAACACTTGGCCTAATCCCAGGAAAACACATGTACACCCTAGAATTAATGTGCTCTACAAATCCCATTGATCAGTCTCATCCCTAATCTTGTCCAGAACTTTTCTACAGACACTAGGCATATTGAGAACTCTTTCCTTGTGTTTCAGCTGAACTCCAGACTTGGTCTATCTTCTTTCTCATGAAGCTCCCAATAATAAACACAAAATCTTATTGCCTACTTGTCTCTCCCACTATACTTGTTTTCTTTAATAATGGGCAATTAGATCTGGAGGAAAACCATGAGCTGACTTGTAGAAAATGTGCCTTAATATAAATGAGAAAATAGCCACTTACCACCAAGGATTCTTTGTTTATTCTTTGATGAAATCTGGATAATAGACCTTTTCTAGGAGTTGCCAGTTAAAAAACCATTTGATTCCATTAAGAACTCTGATAATGTAGGACATGGATGCATTTCTCAGTACTTCATAATGAATCCAAATTTATCGGATCATGATTTTTGAAGGGTAGAAAGTCCAACTCAAAGGTATGATAATCTCCCAAGGGCCTTCTAAAAGAATCATCCCAAAGCAAAAATAGAAGGAAGTGGGGAGTAGGGGTGCAGATCCCAAGGTTCTCTTTTGTAAGAAGCAGTTTATTCATAGATTTACTATCATTTTATTGGTTATTTATTTACATTTCAAATGTTGTCCCACCATGTTTATATCCACCTTATTTGTAATAGCCAGAAGCTGGAAATACAGCCCAGACAGATGTCCCTCAATGGAAGAATAGATACAGAAAATATGGTTCATTTACCCAATGGAATACTATGTAACTATTAAAGACAATGATTTCATGAAATTCTTAGGTAACTGGACGGAACTAGAAAATATCATTCTGAGTGAGCTCAGTCACAAAAGAACACACATAGTATGTTCTCACTGAGAAGTGGATATTAGCTCAAAAGCTCAGAATACCCACGATACAACTCACGGACCATATGAAGCTCAAGAAGAAGGAAGACAAAAGTGTGATGTCCTACTTAGAAAGGGAAACGAAATTGTCACAGGAGGTAGAGGGAAATTTACTTTCTTAATCTATCCTTGAATGTTATTCATGCATTCAGAAATCCTTTTATGAATCTGAGGTTTTAGAAGATACCAAATGGTAACTTTTGTATTCATAACTTACTCAAATCAAAGCTCATAGTGAAGAACTTATTGTGATGTGTCTTTGGGATTTTGGAAACCACTTACTGTGGGATGTCCTAACTGACATAGTGAATTCATATTTTGGTGAATACAAAACTAAAACTACAAGCTGAAAATAGAAGTGAGGTTAACAAACCTCCCCTCAGCAAGTTACAAAAGTTGATGGCTATTTCCAATGCAGTATTATCCCCGAAAAAAAAAAAAAAAAGAAACACATGTTAGTAAATGAGAGAAGCCTGTGTATAATAATCTAGCAGAGGAAGTTACTGGGGTTGGAGGCACTTTTCTGAGCACACTCAACTGAAGGCTCACATTTCTGAGTATGCTCTGTTTGAGATAACACTTCATTGAGAAAAGAGGGTAATCCATTTGGAGGCAAACTTACTTCAAAATCATAGAGCCAATGTTTGAAAGAATTAGAGAGCAATGTGGTTCCTTCTGGACGTGCTCTCTTAAGCATTAGGATAAACTAAGCTTAATCTGACTTTCTAAAGGAGTGAATCTGTGACTCAGACACTTTAGCTACAAATTCCTCAACAATTCTCCAACGAGTTTTCACTGAAGCAAGAGAGAACATGTATTGACAGGCTTTTAATTTAAGCAGTTGCATTCTCCCCTGAAATGTAGCTGTTTGTCTCTAAAAGTACATAACCTAGTTATAGCAGCTAACCATGTGTATTATTTGTTTGCTCAAGTTTTTGTTTATTCATGGGACTTTTCAGGCAAATGCAACTCAAAACATTACAAGTGTTTCTTCCATCAGCCCTCTTCATTGCCCACACTCAGAGATATTTATGCATAGGAACAAAGGGACAGTCATTAGAACCTGTCCAGTCCTTCCCTCTTAGGATATGGGAAGACTCAGTCACTAGAGAGCACTTCCTAAATTTGCTGAGAACTTATCTGTACATACAAATGAGGCTTAAAAAGAGTAATTTATTTTTCTCAATGGTTGCCTTAATAAAACACAAGGTTATTAGCTCCTGGAAAATTTACCTCTTGAAAATTTCCCTGGTTCCTCACACATGCCTACCAACGAGTCATCAGAATTAGCACTATGCTATTGCTACCTCCTTCTCAACACATCTGTGCTGTCCCAGAGTGCCATCAAGTAATGTTCTAGGTACTTAGAGACTTTGGAGAATAGCATGTGGCAAAAGCAGGTGGAGACCAGGAATTCTTTCCTGGGCCCTGCTTCATGCAGGGGTCTCATTGTATTATTGTTTCTACTTCAGAGTCACTGGCCAAGTGACAAATTACCCAGTACTGCCAAGGTAGATAGAGAGGTTTGTCTTCAGATAGTTTCTTGCCTCTAGTTGATTATGTTTTCCTTGGCGACTTCTCATTTTTCATATAGTAACTATACTGCAAAATCTGTCCTACTTTTAATGGGACACACCTAATTCTTATGGGTCCTTAGAAGCAACCTCTGACATCAAAGCTCATACTATGGCATTTCTACCAGCTCCAGTGAAAATGAAGCACCAATCCCTTTATTTCCATTATTGATACATTTTTAAATTGATCTGCTAATTTGCACTAATTTTAATATTTTTATTATTTTATTATTCATGTTTTTGCATTGACTATTCAACTTTATTATTTCAACTTCAAATTAAAATATTCTCAAACTCCTCAACACCAGTGAGACACAAAAATGTGAGCATTAGAAATCATAGACATGACAAATAATAATACTGTGGTAGTAAAATGAGGGACTTTTCTTTTTTATTAGATATTCTCTTTATTTATATCATTTCAAATGCTATCTCATTTCCTAGTCTCCCCTCAAAAAATCCCCTATCCCCTACCCTTGACCCTGCTCCCCAATCCACCTACTTCCATACTTGGCCTAGTATTCCCCTATGCTGCGGCATAGAGCCTTCACAGGACCAAGGGCCTCTCCTCCCATTGATGACCTACTAGGCCATCCTCTGCTACATATACAGCTAGAGTCACAAGTTCCGTCATATGTTTTCTTTGATTGGTGTTATAGTTCCAAGGAGCTCTGGGGGTACTGGTTAGTTCATATTGATGTTCCTCCTATGGGACTTCAGACCCCTTTAGCTCCCTGGGTACTTTCTCTAGCTCCTTCATTGGGGACCTTGTGCTTCATCCAATGGATGACTGTGAGCATCCACTTCTGTATTTTCCAGGCATTGGCAGAGCTTCCCATGAGACAGCTATATCAGGCTCCTGTCAATAGTCTCCTGTTGGCATCTGCCTAGTGCCTGGGTTTGCTGGTTGTTTGTGGGATGGATCCTCAAGTGAAGCAGCCTTTGGATGGTCATTCCTTCAGGCTCTACTTCAAACTTTGTCTCTCTAAATCTTTTCATGGATATTTTGTTTCACCTTCTAAAGAGGATTCTCAGCTTCTGGGCTAATATCCACTTATAAGTGAATGCATATCATGTGTGTTCTTTTGTGATTGATTGGGTTACCTCCCTCAAGATGATATCCTCCAGATCTATGCTTTTGTCTAGGAATTTCATAAATTGATTGTTTTTAATAGCTGTGTAGTACTCCATTCTGCAAATGTGCCACATTTTCTGTATCCATTCCTCTGTTGAGGGACATCTGGGTTCTTTTCAGCTTCTGGCTGCTATGAACATAGTGGAGAATATGTCCTTATTACATGACGGTGCATCTTCTGGGTATATGCTCAAGAGCTACCACTAGTTACCATAGCTCCAGTAGAACTATGTCCAGTTTTCTGAGGAATGCGGCCAGACTGATTTACAGAGTGGGTGCACCAGCTTGCAGTCTCACCAGCAATGGAGGAGTGTTCCTCTTTCTCCACATCATCACCAGCATCTGCTGTCACCTGAGTTTTTTAACTTAGTCAGTCTGACTGGTATGAGGTGGAATTTCAGGGTTGTTTTGATTTGCATTTCCCTGACAATTAAGGATGTTAAACATTTTTTTTTTTAGGTGCTTCTCAGCCATTTGGTATTCTTCAGCTGAGAATTGTTTGTTTTGCTCTGTACCCCATTTTTAATAGGGTTAATTAGTTTCTGGAGTCCAACTTCTTGAGTTCTTTATATATATTTGATATTAACCCCTGATCAGATTTGGATTGGTAAAGATCTTTTCCCAATCTGTTGGTTGACTTTTGGTCTTACTGGCAGTGTCCTTTGCCTTACAGAAACTTTGCAACTTTATGAGGTCCTATTTGTTGATTCTTGATCTTACAGCACAAGTCATTGGTGTTCTGTTCAGGAATATTTCCCCTATGCACATATCTTTGAGGCTCTTCCCCACCTTCTCCTGTATGTTTCAATGTCTCTGGTTTTATGTGGAGTTCTTTGATCCACTTAGATTTGACCTTATTACAAGGAGATAGAAATGGATCAATTTGCATTCTTCTACATGCTAACCACCAGTTGAGGCAGCACCATTTGTTGAAGATGCTGATTTCTTTCTACTGGATGGTTTTACCTCCTTTTCCAAAGATCAAGTAACCATAAGGGTGTGGGTTCATTTCTGGGTCTTCAATTCTGTTCCATTGATCTACCTGTCTGTAAGGCAAAGGACACTGTCAATAGGACAAAATGGCAACCAATAGATTGGGGAATGATCTTTACAAATCCTAAAACTGAAAGAGGACTAATATCCAATATGTACAAAGAACTCAAGAAGTTAGACTCCAGAGAAATAAATAACCTTATTAAAAATGGGATACAGAGCTAAACAAAGAATTCTCAACTGAGGAATACTGAATGGTATTTTCAGGTGAGAATCACCTCAAAAATGTTCAACATCCTTAATCATCAGGAAATTGCAAATCAAATCAACCCTGAGATACCACCTCACACCATTCAGAATGGCTAAGATAAAAAACTCACATGACAGCAGATGTTCTCAAGGATATGGAGAAAGAGGAACATTCCTCCATTGCTGGTGGGATTGCATGCTAGTACGACCACTCTGGAAATGAGTTTGGCAGTTCCTCAGAAAATTGGACATACTACTACCAGATGATCCAGCAATACCACTTCTGGACATATACCCAGAATATGTTCCAACATGTAATAAGGACACATGCTCCACTATGTTTATAGCAGTCTTATTTGTAATAGTCAGGAGCTGGAAAGAACCCAGATGTCCCTCAACAGAGGAATGAATGCAGAAAATATGGGACACTTACACAATGGAGTACTACTCAGTTATTAAAAACAATGAATTTATGAAATTCTTAGGCAAATGGATGGATCTGGAGGATATCCTAAGTGAGGTAACCCAATCACAAAAGAACACGCATGATATGTACTTACTGATAAGTGGATATTAGCCCAGAAGCTCAAAATACCCAAGGTACAATTTGCAAAACACATGACACTCAAGAAGAAGGAAGACCAAAGTGTGAGTACTTCAATCCTTCTTAGAAGGGAGAACAAGATACCCATGGAAAGAGCTACTGAGACACAATTTGGAGCAGAGACTGAAGAAATGACCCCCAGACACTATTGAGGATGGCAACAAAAGCTTGCTGACAGGAGCCTGATAAAGCTGTCTACTGAGAGGCTCTGCCAGTGCCTGACAAATACAGAAGTGGGTACTCACAGCCATCCTTTGGACAATGCACAGGGTCCCCAGTGAAGGAACTAGAGAAAGTACCCAAGGAACTGAAGGGGTTTGCAGCCCCAT
This sequence comes from Mus musculus, assembly GCF_000001635.26. Classification (NCBI taxonomy): domain Eukaryota; kingdom Metazoa; phylum Chordata; class Mammalia; order Rodentia; family Muridae; genus Mus; species Mus musculus. The sequence goes on from NC_000084.6 coordinate 19,695,104, forward strand.
AGGAGGAACAGAAATATGAACTAACCAGTACTCCCAGTGCTACCAGGTCTAAACCACTAATCAAAGAAAACACATGGTGAGACTCCTGGCTCTAGCTGCATATGTAGCAGAGGATGACCTAGTTGATCATCAATGGGAGGAGAGGCCTTTGGTCCTGTGAATATTCTATGCCCCAGTATAGGGGAATGCCAGGGCCAGGAAGCAGGAGTGGGTGGGTTGGGGAGCAGCGGAAGAGTGGAGGGGATAGGGGATTTTCTGAGGGGAAACTAGGAAAGGGGATAACATTTGAAATGTAAATAAAGAAAATGTCTAAGAAAAGTAAAACAAAATAAAAAAGAAATCCTGAAATAAACATAAAATAAAATTCTGTATCTTGGGAGGGTTTTGAAATGCTTCTAGTTTAAGGACATTTCCTTGGTGTGTCGCTAAGACCTGCTTTTGTTTGATAGCACTGAAGTACCTAACTTTATAACTTCATTTAATCCTCACAACAAGGCATGCAGGTAGGATTACACAGTAAACTGTCATATGGCAAAGTTAGACTAGAACTGGATCCCCTGGTTTCAATGTCTGTGTTCCTGCCACTGTGTGTTTTGAGTAAGAATTTACCCTCACCTTTCTAAGAGCCAATGACCATAATTCAACTGTCAAAAGTATCAAGTGATTAGACATGAGTCTTCATAATAAAGCACAAATTTAGGCATGGAAAAAGAATAATTCTGCCTGAGAGCCTTTGCTGAAGTTAGCCTGCTGAAATAACACCTACGCTCACTAATAATAAATAAAATACTTCAAAAAAAATCTGAAATGTGGGACTGACACTGAGCCAACTTCAATATAGCTTTTGTTACTTCATTTAATTCTTCCTGCAGTTGTTTTAAAGAAAAATAATTAAATACCTTGAATAAGCCTTCTCCTGTTTTAGAAATTTATTACTAATTCATTCTTTTTTCATGGTGGAGATTTTAAAACATCATACTCTCATACTCTGCAGCACAGCTGAGACCTTACAGTCCATTTTCCCCAGTAGTTAGAAGAAGTAACTCTGGTTCATATAGATGCCACATTGCTGTTGGGAACAAGAGAAGGTAAAATCGTTGGACTGAAATGAAAAGAACACTTTGATACTTATCTTCTTTCCTCCCTGGTCCTTTAGAATTATGATGCAGTTTAGACTATTTTTATTGAAAAGCAGATGATGATTTTAAATAAGAGATTAAATTTTCCTACAACAAGTTGGTTTTGTCCAAACTCTTTGGAGTTTTCATCTAGAACACAGTATCATTGTTTACCCTGTCTCTTTGAAACACACATAAATTGTTCTCAAAATCTAGATGAAGGCTTTTGCTGGCTTATGACTTGGAAATGTCTTTCTCAGGGACCTTGAAGCCATGCCATTGAATTTTCAGCCTATAAAAGGAAAACATACAATCCCTGTCTCCATGTTTGTGGAAAGGCAAGAACTACCTTCTTTGGGCATTGAACAACTCCCCATTTTCATAAAGATGAACACTATGAACATTTTTATTATATCGATTCAGAAACACAGGTAGCTACTCCAATCCCAGTTGAGTGTTAGGTAGGCTAGTTTTAATAAATGTTCTACTTGAATCCTCTTACTTGAGAGCCTTTTATCACTGAAAATATGCACAAATGGGTTGGGTCTTGTTTCCTGACAACTTTTGCTGTGTCTTTACAACTTCATACAATTTCCCAAGGTGCAAATATTTAATGCTTGTTTCATGGTAGACTTTTCTTTCTTGACCTGAAACATTTACAGAGAAGTTTTCCCGGATAGTATCAAGACTATTAAAAAAAAAAAAAGAAAAAGAAAAAGAAAATGGTCTCTTCAGCATTTGAGATAAAGTAGAAATGGATGCCCCATTTTCTCAATGTACTAGCTAGATAGCAAGTTCCCTACAGTTCAGCATTTTCTTTACTGAATGACTTCATAGCCTCTGGCAAGTTAGTAAATCTACCTACTTGCTAACATCCAGAAATTTCACTCATGCTTTACCTCATGAAGAAGTAAAAATTAACGGCAGAGAACTGTGGCTATTCAAGCCTTCCTTTATACTGTTTTTTATCTCATTAAACTATATGTCCTTTAAGACTACACTGATAGAGCCAGTCCCACAACACCCAGAGGAAGATCCACTCCCAGACTCTCTAACACTCCCAGGATTGGAGGATCAGAGGTAAGGAGGTAAGGAGGTAAGGAGGATACAACATCTTCCCCAACACCAGGAGTAACTTGGACCAGTGGGACCCGGGCACCCAAGAACTCCACTCTACCAGTGGCATGGCTCCCTTCTGGTCTGAGCCAGTGCCCTGAGCAGACCTTGGGCTAGTCCTACAACTAACTCCACAGCTAGTCCCACAACACCCAAAAGAAGCTGCACTCTCAGGTGCTCTAACATGCCCAGAAACACAGGCTCCCAGGATCTCATGATCACAAGATTGCAGAATCACAGGATCACAGAGACAGCTGAACTCTGAGGAGTTCTGAACCAACCAGGATCATAGAAAGGACAGGCTCCAGTCAGATTAGTGAGGGCAGGTAGCACTAGATAATAAGATGGCAGGAGGCAAGCTTAAGAACATGAGCAACAAAAACCAAGCTTACCTGGCATCATCAGAACGCAATTCTCCCACCATAGCAAGTCATGAATACAACATCACACCAGAAATCAATACAGATCTAAAATTACTTCTCATGACAGTGATAAAGGACATTAAGAAGGACATAACTAACTTCATTAAAGAAATTCAGGAGAGCACAGGTAAACAGCTAGAAGCCCTTGAAAAGGAAACACAAAAATGCCTTAAAGAATTACAGAAAAACACAATCAAACAGGTGAAGGAAATGAACAAAACCATCCAAGATCTAAAACTGGAAATATAAACAATAAAGAAATCACAAAGGAAGACAACCCTGGATTTATAAAACCTAGGAAAGAGATCAGGAGTCATAGATGCAAGCACCAGCAACAGAATACAAGAGACAGAAGAGAGAATCTCAAGTGCAGATGATTCCACAGGGAAAAAAAATTGACACAATCAAAGAAAATGCAAAAAGCAAAAAGCTCCTAACTCAAAACATCCAAGAAATCCAAGACACAATGAGAAGATGAAACCTAAGAATAATAGGTATAGAGGAGAGTAAAGATTGCCAACATAAAGGCCCAGTAAATATCTTCAACAAAATTATAGAAGAAAACTTCCCAAACCTAAAAAAGAGATGCCCATGAACATACAAGAAGCCTATAGAATTCTAAATAGACTGGGCCAGAAAAGAAATTCCTACTGTCACGTAGTAATCAAAACACCAAAAACACTAAACAAAGAAAGACTATTAAGACAGTAAGGGAAAAAGGTCAAATAACATATAAAGGCAGATCTATTAGAATTACACCAGAGACTATGAAATCTAGAAGATCCTGGGCAAATGTCATACAGAAGCTAAGAGAACACAAATGCCAGCTCATGCTACTATACCCAGAAAAACTCACAATTACTGTAGAGGGCAAAACCAAGATATTCCATGACAAAATCAAATTTACACAAATCCAGCCCTACAAACACCAACCCAAGGAGGGAAACTACACCCTAGAAAAAGTAATAAATTAATCTTTCAACAAACCCAAAAGAAGATAGCTACAGAAACATAATTCCACCCCTAACAACAAAAATAACAGGAAGTAACAATTACTTTTCCTTAATATCTCTTAACATCAATGGACTCAATCGCTCCTCCCCACCCCCCCAAAAAAAGACATAGACTAACAGACTGGATATATAAACAGGACCCAGCATTTTGCTGCATGCAGAAAACCAACTTCAGTGACAAAGGCTGACACTACCTCAGAGTAAAGGGTTGGAAAACAATTTTCCAAGCAAATGGACCCAAGATACAATCTGGAGTAGCCATTCTAATATCAAATAAAATCAACTTTTAACCAAAAGCTATCAAAAAAGATAAGAAAGGACACTTCATAATAGTCAAAGAAAAAATTACCAAGATGAACTCTCAATTCTGAACATCTATGCTGTGGGGCATTTGGACTATACACAGACAGTCTGGTCTCCAGTCGAGCTGAGGTGTGGAACCCCAAGACCTGGTGGTGATAATTCACCTACATGGAATGGAAGGAGTTCTCTCATATCTCTGGGACTCAAGGCTCCTGTCGAAATTACTGCCCCCCACAGCCCTCATAGGATATGAATGGCTTTTATTCACATAGGCAATGTCCCAAGCTTCTGACCTTCAGGCTAAACTCCTCCCCAGTTACCTAACAACATTAAAGCTAACAGCATACCATAAGAGGGGCTGTTTGGCCCCTCCTCACTCTCTTGCTCTTACTCCCCTTACTCTCCTCTTCTCTCTCTCTCCTGTCCTCTCCTCTCACACTCTTACTCCCTCTTACTCTTTATTTCTTACTCTCTAGCCTTTCCTCTTTCTCTCTCTCTCTCCCCCTTCCTCCCTCTTGGCCATGCCCAGTCTCTCTCTCTCTTTTCACCTTCTCTCCTTTATCCCTGCCTTTTTACAATAAAGCTCTAAAACCATAAACTGTCTCCATTCATCAAGGCCTGCTGCGCATACTCTCACCTGTGTGGGAACCTCTCTCCCTCAGCACCCCCTCTCATAACCCCAGGGCTACAGGGTGTTGCCCCAGGGCCCTGGTCAGGGGCTGCCCCTTGTCCACCCCCCATTGAGTGGGGTCAATGTCTTAGATGCTCACCCTGCTCACCCGGGGCCAAGTGGAAAACATCTGAAAGCCCTCCTGCATCTGCTTGCCCAGAGCATAAGAGGAATTCTGGCTGGACATGGGCTATCCTCCCTCCACCTTCTTCCCCTACACCCCCTTTTAGTTCCCACACAATGCTCCAAGTGTAAGGGCACTCATCTTCATAAAAGAAACTTTACTAAAGATCAAAGAACACAACACACCCCACAAATTAATAGTGGGAGACTTCAACACCCCACTTTCAGCAATGGACAGATCATGGAAACATAAACTAAACAGAGACACAGTGAAACTAACACGAGTTAAGAACCAAATGGATCTAACACTATTTATAGAACATTGAATCCTAAAGCAAAAGAATATACCTTCTTCTCAGTACGTCATGGTACCTTCTCCAAAATTGACCAAATAATTGGTCACAAAATAGGCCTAAACAGATACAAGAAGATTAAAATAATCCCATGCACCCTATCATATTACTAGGGACTAAGGCTGCTCTTAAATTCCAACAAAAACAACAGACAGCACACATGCACATGGAAGCTGAACAATGCTCTACTCAACGATAACTTGGTCAAGGAAGAAATATAGAAAGAAATTAAAGGCCTTTTTAGAATTTAATGGAAATAAAGACACATTATACCAAAACTTATGGGACACAATGAAAGCAGTGCTAAGAGGAAAACTCAAAGCTCTAAGTGCCTCCAAAAAGAAACTGGAGAGAGCCTACACCAGCAGCTTGACAGGACACCTGAAAGCTCTAGAACGACAACAACCAAAAAAAGCAGATACACCCACGAAGAGCAGACAACAGGAAATAATCAAACTCAGGTCTGAACTCAACCAATTAGAAACAAAAAGAACTATACAAAGAATCAGAACTAGGAGCTGTTTCTTTGAGAAAATTAAAAAAAAAAAAAAAAAGATGACCCCTTAGCCAGACTAACTAGAGGGCACAGAGACAGTATCCAAATTAATAAAACTAGAAATGACAAGGGAGTTATAACGATGAACTATATCTTAAAATAATTATTCTGTCTGTTGAATATTAACAGGTGAAAATATTAAATTATGTTCTACAAACAAAAATAAATAAAATTAATAGTTAAATTTAAATAACTGGACAAAATAAAATGTAGGTTTAATGGTGAAGCTCACATTTCAAGGAATGCACACAGTGTCAAATTTTCTGCAGCTGGATGACAACATATAAATCATATATGTAGTTATTTATGTACACTTATTTTATATAACTTTTGTAAAAGCATGTGGACAATTAAGCAGCATTGTGACTAACTTTTCATCCTTGTGGTTCTTTACAGAAAGGAGAGGGAGAGAAACTATGCAGTCAGTAGAGAAAAGAGAAATACTGACATACTCACATGCCAGTCAGGAACCTTGAGATTTCAACTGTTGTTCCCATAAATGAACAGAGTATCCAAGTCATATGTCTGACTTCTAAGGCCTCCAAGAGCCACAGTTTCTTACTTGGTTGTGTTATTCTTATCATTTCTGTACAGTGTTCATCACTCATCAGGCTCAGGGAGGACTCTGACTAAAAAGCTGAGAAGAATTTTACGTGGGTCAGAAGTGAGGCCAGAACTCTTTCTTGTAGGCCTTATGTTAGATATCAGGTCATGTGTGCTGTGCTTGACTCTCTTCTACTTATCTAATCTATTCTTCTCATACCTCATCAACCTTTGCTCTCTTCCTGTTATATACTCTTTTTAAAAGTGTTTTTACATTAACTTATCTAATTTCTTTAAGAGTCTGAACCATGTATGAGTTCATTTTTTATATTATAATACCTTAAACAATAAACTTATTGTTCTTCCTTAGAAAAAAATTATAGATGAGCTCATCTAAATTAATTATAGAATATCTGCCTACAGCCTTTTCATACCAAGGAGGAGGAAGTAATGAGATGAAACACCTGGCATTCTTTATGGAAGTTCTGGCACGTAGCATTGTTAATTCTAAATACAAATGTGAAAACTAAATAACTTTAAGCATAATAGAAATACATGAAATGGGCTGGGGAGATGGCTCAATCAATAAAGTGCTTATTGTACAAACAAGGGGAAAAAAGACTACACTGATTGGAATAATAAAGTAAGGACAAAACTGATAGCAAGCAATTTGACTCCACTTTCTCTAAATTAAAACATTTTGCTTTAAAAAGGATGGTGAATTTTTGTTCTAAAAACAGTAAAGAAATTACATAATTTGTAAGTTCAGCAATTAGCTAAATTGCTAAAAGCTTTTTTTTCCAAGAAAAGAATATTTCCCTCTCTGGATTTTTCTTTATCCTTTCTCTCCAACCCCTCACTTTTCTTCTTCCTAAAAATACATGTATATGGAAAGAGAGATAACTTACTGGAAACATATTAGAAAAAAAATATATATATATAAGTAAGGGAAAAGGAAAGTGAATGAGAATAGATTTGTAACTGTCAGATTCAAGCATTCTGCTTGACTTTCTCATTGTTATTATTTTACTGGTTAAAATATGGTCTTTAGCCCCAGGCAGTATAGATCACATATTCAAGATTAATGTATGCATGTTAGGGAGACCCTGTCTCAAAATAGAAAGTAAATACACTAAATTTAGTAACACCTAACCAATGTCATTGGTAGTTGTTGTCTCTAAGGGTAGCTCCATACTCTGCAGAATATAATAATACTCCTGTATCCAGTGAAATATATTATCACAGGAGACAGATCATCTTGCCAAACAACTAGGGCTTCAAAATCCTTTCCTTGTATCTTTGCATTGCATGGGTTACTTATCATTCCATGTGAAATCCATTGTTGCAGGAAGAAAGGAGTGACATTAGATATTGTGCCAAGACCTTAGTATTCACAATATCATTTTCTTTGAAGATATCAACAATGTTTTTAATCAAACGCTTTCTTGCAGTAGCAGTACTTTTTGTAAGTGGGCATTGGTGAAGTTTATTTAATACTAAGTTCAATACTTTAATTCGAGGGGTAAGTCACTATGGCATAAGAGAGGGGCCAAAAACATGTGGCTTGCCTACTAAATACACATTAGATCTTAGCTTTCATTTACTAGGTGTATGGTTTACAAATAGCCACTATTTCCTTCATTCTGTGAAATGTCAAATGTCAATCACCTCATAGACTAGCTGCCAATAGCAAAGTAGCTTAATCACTTTAAATAAATGCTTTCTATAAATTACATCAAGAAGTGAAATAATGTAAGTCAAAGATTCTCAGAATGCCTATATCATGATAAAGTTTATACAACATATTAAAGAACACATTATTACATTACTTACACATTTATTTTTTGACATTAGGGTAGCCCCATCCTATCTCAAAATTTTCAACCCAGAAATGTTCCTGTACAAAAGAAACACATGGACAAAAATTGGAGCAGAGACTGAAGGAAGGGCCATAAGGAACTACTTCATCTGGGAATTCATCCTGTCTGTAGATACCAAACCCAGACACTGTTGCTGTTCCCAAGAGATGCTTGCTGACAGGAACCTGGTATGGCTGTTCCCTGGGAGATTCTGCCAGCACCTGACAAATGCAAATGCAGATGCTTGGTTCCAACCATCAAACTAACCCCCAGGACCCCATGGGGGAAGCTGGCAGAAGAACTAGAGGAAGGGGGGCAATTGCAACCCCATAGGAAGAACAATGTTGGCTGGCCAGACCACCTAGTGCTCCGGGGACTAAGCCACAAACCAAGCAGAGTATAGGGAGGGATACAGGGCTCCAGAAAGTATGTAGCAGGCATCATCTGAAATCAATGGGATTGGTCCTGTAGAAGTTTGATTCCCAAGTGTAAGGAGAAGCTAGAATGGTGGGTAGGAGTGGGTGGGTGGGGGGAGCACCCTCATAGAGGCAAAGAGGATGTGGTGAGAAGACATTTATGGAATGAGGGGTTGTAATTGAGAAGGTAGATATCATTTGACACGTAAACGAATGGAATGATTAATAAAAAAAAGTGTCTACCATAAAAAATATTGTATTGAGGGTATTTTTTCGAATTTAGAACTTCCTTATCTTGAAGTTAAAACATCATAGTAACTTGGTTTAAAGAAATATAATAAAATATGATGTCTTCTTATCAGACCAAATGTCTTATAATTCAGTAAATATGTTATCAGTAAATTTTACATCACACTTGAATATTCTTGAAAGAAGTAAATATCCTGACTTAAAAGGAAATGCAGAGAGAGAGAGAGAGAGAGAGAGAGAGAGAGAGAGCAAGAGAGAGAGAGAGAGAAATTAGCTTTTTTTATGGAACTTAAAATTTGTCAATTTAGATTAAATTTTATTTCCTGTTTTTAAACTACTGAATAAAAATAGTATTTAATATTGTTATGACTGAGTGACATATTTGGTTTTGCAGTGTAAGTTACAAAGTACAACTTAAGAAGAGGTCATTTGTCAAGGATAATATCAATTTTGTATTTATTTAGTCAATCAACACATATTCTAATGCTAAAAATAAAAACTGCAAATCAGACAAATACAAAACCTCACCCCCTTTCCATTAACCCCCTCAGCACACATACAAGTGGGATAACCACAGGACAGGTAGTGCTGGCCAACACACACTTCGCAGTGTAATTCCTCATAGCCTAAGTGCCTAGAAATGTGCTTTCTCAATGTTGTGATATGAGCAACCCAGGAGCACTGCCATCTGGACCTTCTTTGGAGTGTCGCAATTGTAGTTCTTTATAGTCTTTATGCAAATTATCCCCTGATCTGACACCTTGAGAACCATAGGACATTTCATGTTATGATTCTTAAGAACATATGCTTTCCTTCCATTCAAATGACCTAGAACAATAACCTTTTAACTCCATGCCACTGTTCTATGACAGTTAAATTTTGGCTTTTAGATGTCTCTTTTTCAGAATTAATAGAACAATTAAGAATTTAAAAACCACTTATTTACAAATTAATCTGTATTTCTCATGTGTCTCCCAAAATTCAAGCTGAAGCCACTGTCCAACGTTTAACCACTATGAAACACATGAAACACAGCAACTTTGATAAGCCTAAATAATGTTACAATAGACATAGTTAGTAGGAAAGAAATCACTTCCAAATGAGAGCATTTCAGAGAATAAATGGATAAAGTACCATATGACTATCATCTCTCCAAGTGACTAGAAGTAATTTTCTAAAAAGAGCTGTCTACTGTAGGAGAAAATGGAATGGATGAGTTATTTTCTTAACTAACATTATATCTGCAGTTAAGATTTCTTTGTCAAGAAGCCACTTTTAGAAAAAACTCAAACTTGAACCAAAGAAAATTCTTTACTTATTTTAGACTATATCACAGAGATGAGGATAATATCTGATTACAAATCAGAAATTCCATCTAGGTTGAAACAGAATTTTATATCGTATTTTTATCTCAGACCAATTTGAAAAACAAGAACTAAATTAAGTACTTAGACACCATATTTTCAGGGGACCAAAGATTGAAGGGACTTTAAAAATTTTTAATATGTTTTATTTAACTTATTCACCCTATATCATGCTCACTGCCCCTTCCTGATCAACCCCTCCCATAATCCTTCCCCTAACTACCCTCCCCTTCTTCTCTTTTAGGGTGGGAGGCCCTCGTGGATATCGTGGATATTTCCCTGCCCCTATCCTGGCACCTGTAAGGCTTGGTACTTCCTCTCCCATTGAGTCCAGACAAGAAAGCCCAGAACTAGTAGAACACATTCCACATACAGGCAACAGCTTTTTGGCTAGCTCCCTTTCCAGTTGCTCAGAACCAACATGATGATCAAACTGCATATCTTCTCCATATGAGCCCCAAGGCCTAGGTCCAGCCTGTGTATTTTCTTGGGTTGATGGTTCAGACTCTGAGAGACCCAGGGGTCCAAGTTAGTTGGCTTTGTTGGTCTTCCTGACTGGACATTCTTACCACTTAGTGGTAGCACAAAAGTTGTAAGTGTAAATATATCCTTAGATGAGCACAAGGAAAAGACATTCATCATGGCCTATTCAACACAGGCCTATCAAAGACTGTCCCTGGTGTAGTAAAAGAAAGCAAAACCACACGAACATGTGACTGTGTTTAGCCATAAGGTGAACTCATATAACTTAGAGAAACAGAGAATACAAACAAAATCCCTTCATTTTTATGACTAAAAAGTTCTTATTCTCAGATTCCCGGCCCCCAACATTTTGATTTGTTTAGGCATACAAGTCTCATGACATGGTGAGATAGTGATATTAAGGGATTTACAAGTGGTAGTCATGTTTTGTATACCTGTGGGCATTGTTTGTCATACATGCACAATTTAATAATAATCCAGAAGAGACTCAGCAACACAGAGAGTAAATTCTAAAAGAGAGACAGTAACACTACTTCTTCAAACTACTCATAGTTTTCCTTATTCACATAACTTAATCGGAACAAATTTCAGTGTTGCCAGAATTAAGGCATAGTAATGAACTTAGGCATCCAAACTTAACCAAAATCCAGTTCTATTATTGGAGTTGGAGTCAAGCTCTTCAAAATCTAAAAACGCCAACATGTACGAGAAGTTAAAATTGGAACATGTATAGTTTGTCTATAACTTGTGATATTTTTAATTTCCAAATCCTAACAAAATATGTACACCATAAAAAGATAAATTCTATGTATATATTTCTGGTTTTACATCAAAATACCCTGTTTAGTGGCTTAAATCAACATTTTTGGACACAGGTTCCTGGGCTCCTCTAGAGCACCACAATGATAGTAGTGACCAAGGTAGTTTGATTTGAATTCATAAGAGGCCTGAGTCCACAAAAGTGGTCTGCAACTGAGTTCAGAGCTCTATTATCCTTGTTGTCATTGTCAATGTTGTTTGGGGGTAGGGTCTTGTTACATAAATCCAGGAGAGTCTTGATCTTGTACTAGAACACAAAACTTGTGATGTAGTACATAGATCAGGAGTATTTTCATGAGTTTTTAATATTAAAAATAATACTTTTGTTAAATGTTTTTCACATGATACATTTTGTTCATTTGCCTCCCAGAACTCCTTCTAGTTGCTCCCACCTCCCTACTTACCCAACTTGTTCTTTCTCTGTCCTTCATAAACAAGCAAAATGCAAGTAAAGAAAAAATATGAAACAAACAAGTAAAAAGTAACCTCAAAAATGAAAACATGCAAAAGACCAATAATGTCAAAATAGGCCAAAAAAAGCAAAACACAAGTTCTCAAATACTACTGAGTTTAGTTTGCATTGGCTGAGAAACATCTGTTTTGACATTGGTTGCCCACTATTCACAGAGGTAGTTTGGCTGATCTTGTTGTCTAGGCTGGTGTCCCCTTCCTTCTCCACATTTCATCTATATCCATCTAGAAGCTCTTTGTGCAAAGTTGAAAAGGACCTCCAACCCCAAAACAGGATAGGTCTGCAATTGAGGTAGAGGAGTAGCTGTGTACCCCTGCTCATACTGCCAGACAATCTCTCAAGGCTGAACTTTACAATGGAAGAAACTCTGTTTTAGTTCCTTGTCTTGTGATTTTCTACACAACCAAGCTCACAATAAGGAATTCGGCATCCTTCAAAGTGAGCAAAGTCACAGAAGGTAAACAACCAAGAGAGGATGAGGAGTGGAGCTCTGTTGACAGAGTGTCAAGCATTTACTAGACCCTGCTGGTCCAATCACAGCATTATATAAACTAGGTATGAGAGCTCTGTGCTTGATAGTAATCCTAGATCTTGGGAGATATTGGGAGGAGGATCAGGAGTTCATGGACATCCTTAGCTGCATAATGAGATCATAATCTACACTGATTATATGAAAACTATCAATAAATAAATAAATAAATAAATAAATAAATAAATAAATAAATGGCTAGAGCTTTCCTAATTTAATCTTGAACGTTACATCCTGTACTTTATGTCACTTCCTGTGATAAATGGCATATAAAAGTATTAGTGGCCCAAACACAAATAGGCAGGCAGCATGAGCCCATCAGGCAATGAAAAAGCAAAGCTCTTTCTGAGCAACTCACTTTCAAATTGTTCCTAACAATCCTAGTATAGCATTGTCATCTTACAATAAGTGGCTATTGTGCCTACTTATGATTTGGACTGTCCCATACAGTATAATCACGATGGGCATCTCTAGCTACACAAACCCTAGTATTTCCAGCTTTAGTTCTCCATCAATACCATGGCTGCACTGGGGGGCAAAAGATGAAGTTGAAATGATGCTGCAAGTAACACAGAGATTTTACCTAAAAATATATACATCTGTATTATGCAATACATACATTGTGATTTTTCTTGTATGACTTAGCATAGCATAGATTTAAATAAAGCTCAGAGTCATCTTTTTGGCTCAATGAATAGAAGAACTGATGCACAGACCTGACAACCTGAGTTTTTTTATTATTTTATTAATTGTTATTATTACACAGGACAATAATAGAGAGAATTAACTTCTGAAAACTGTCCTGTGACTTCCACATGTATACCACAGCATATTCACCTGCACTTACACATGTATACACAGTTAAAATAAGTAATATTTGTTAAAAGAGAAAACATATTAAAAAGACATTAACTAGGCTTATGAACAAACAAACAGGTCTATTTGGATCATAGATGGAAGCTAATTTAGAGTCATGCAGAAATAAGTGACCTTTCCATTTCATAGACTGACTTGAAGAAATATATTCAGTCATGGATCTGCTAGGTTCAGAGCTTAAGAGAGTACATAGATAATCCTTAAAGTAATGTGTGAGTGACACTGCTCACAGATAAATATTTCTTTCACCTGAAAAATATATTCACTGCTACCACATCCAAAAGTTTCTAAGTCTTATTTAATAATAGTATCAGGCACAGGGTGGATTATCTGTTTTTATATCAAGCATGGCAATATATCTTCTCATTTTGAGAGCTATAAATTTATTTATTTACTTATTTATTTACTTATTTATTTATTATTATTTCTTTTTTCTCTTTTTTAATATACTTTTTATTATGTATTTTCCTCATTTACATTTCCAATGCTATCCCAAAAGTCCCCAAGACCCTCCCACCCACTCCCCTACCCACACACTCCCACTTTTTGGCCCTGGCGTTCCCCTGTACTGGGGCATATAAAGTTTGCAAGTCCAATGGGCCTCTCTTTCCAGTGATGGCCGACTAGGCCATCTTTTGATACATATGCAGCTAGAGTCAAGAGCTCCAGGGTACTGGTTAGTTCATAATGTTGTTCCACCTATAGGGTTGCAGATCCCTTTAGCTCCTTGGGTACTTTCTCTAGCTCCTCCATTGGGGACCCTGTGATCCATCCAATAGCTGACTGTGAGCATCCACTTCTGTGTTTGCTAGGCCCCGGCATAGTCTCACAAGAGACAGCTATATCTGGGTCCTTTCGATAAAATCTTGCTAGTATATGCAATGGTGTCAGCGTTTGGAAGCTGATTATGGGATGGAACCCTGGATATGGCAGTCTCTAGATGGTCCATCCTTTTGTCTCAGCTCCAAGCTTTGTCTCTGTAACTCCTTTCATGGGTGTTTTGTTCCCAATTCTAAGAAGGGGCAAAGTGTCCACACTTTGGTCTTCGTTCTTCTTGAATTTCATGCATTTGTGAGCTATAAATTTAAAGCGGGGGGGGGTCGTCGGAATGGAGGGAGATGAAGATGGGAATATTGAGAGTGTAGATCAATTGCTACTTTATACATATATCACACAGTTGTGAAATAGAGACAAGATAATAACCATTTGAAATAAGCAAACTATCTGGAACTCACTAACATTACTATTTCGCAATCTACAGAATTTCAAATCTCTGATATGTATGTTTTATGTACTGGGGGAAGTCAGTATTCTCCTTGACTGGGGCTTAGTTCTGCTTTCTGAGGATGGTGCTGATTTTTCCATGGCTAGTATGCCAATTCTTGGGATGAAATTCTTAGCTTTATGAACTTGTTCAGATCCCAAGAGTATTTTAGAGAATGAACCAGCAGTGGTAGCACAGTAGCTTTCAGATCCAATTACATTCTCATCCACCTGCAAAAATCAAGGATGAATAAATTATTTTATATATTAAACAATTTCAATAGTTTGTCTTTACCCTAAAATATCCCTACAAGTTGTGTGCTTGGCTACAATTGAGCATATTTACAAAAGTTAAGTATTTGGAGTAATAATTTATTTGACTCCAATCAACTACTGTAGATATCACAAATACTGTAGAAGTCACAAATTTGGTGGCATTGTTAAGGACTGACTTGATTCATCCAGGTTATAAAGAGAACATGCTTCGTAGAAGTTCCAGGATCCTCTGAAAGGTCGTAGAAGGAACCACATGAATTTTTTCAAACTCATTAAAAAATGAGAGCAAGGTTGTGCTTTGATCTGCTCTGTATCTATGAGTTATATCTTAATGACCTTGGAGATTTTCTTTGTCTTTTCTGAAAAGCCATATCTTAATTTGATAACATTTCCTGAATGGAAAGATTAGAGAGGCAGAAGAATTTTTTAAAACAAATTTTTATACCACAGCACATTTTGAATGCCTCCTATTGCTTCTTCATTCTTCTTACTGGATAGCCTCTTTCTGACCTCACCTCTCTCTTTTATTACTTTATTCAATCCATGTAAATGGAGTTCGATCCCTGCCTCTGTACTCTTCCTGGAACCCATCTTACCCAATCCACAGGTTAATTAAATTCTATGACCACCCTCAAGGTAATCAGATGTGACAGTTTAACTAAATAGATTTCATAACTACATTGTGTGAGCTACCATTCTGTAAGCTTCCTATATTAACCCTATTTCACCATAAAATTCTAATGCTTCAGATTTTAGAGGATTTTTTTCACTATTGGCATTCTACCTCAAATCCAGTATTTATATTAAATTAATTTTGTTATTAAAAAACACAAAAATAAATGGCATGTCAAACTACATACTTCCTTCTCAAACATCTTACTCAGAGACTGGATGCCTCTACACTTGTCAGCTGGGCTCAAGCATCCAACTCTGGTACTCTGGGGTCCAGAAGAGCTCAAAAGCATCTCTACTCAATAAGTCTTAAAACATTCTGAGACCAGCAAGCTGAATAAGACATGACACATTCTCTTCAATAGCAAAATTGCAGAAGACACACTCATGCTATCCATACTGGCATATATCAGTCCATTTCTGGTAAAAGGGGAGCTTTACTTTTAATATTTTTCTTAGGAGATATGAGGCTTAGCCTATAGCCCATTGTAGACTAATACTCTTGAGTTTCCTGCCTCAGCCTCAGAAGTGCTGAGATAACAGGCAGTGTCTAGTAAAGCTCTTCCGCTTTAGTATACCGTTAGCTAAAGCAAGAACTCTCAGTGTACACAGCCAGAGTCTCAGCATACTGAAACATACTTATTTGTGATGGGAACTGCAAATTTTTCTGGAGAAAGTTGTCACTTGGATGAAATGAGATTTCTTTGCTCTCCTACCTAAAATAATCTTATATATTCAGAGTATCTGTGAGTATCACTAGAGTATGCAGGGTGCAACTGAAGTCAAAGTTTTTGTCATTTAAGTTTAAGAAGTTGACCTGTGTGACACTGGTAAATGGGTATAGCCATTTTCCAGTGGATATAACATGAAGACCGAAAAAAAAATGGGTAGTGTCTTGTCAAACATATTGGTTCATGAAAGCAAATTGCATAAAATAATTCACCTGAGAAAGCTACAGAGCATTTGTATATAAGTAAAAGACTTTCAGAGGTTTTGGTATCTTTCCAAATGAGAAAATAAAGCAGAGAAGGAAAATAGCCACAGAATGTATAGAAAGGTCAGTAAGGCTGAAACCTAATGCTAGACCTGGTAGTGGAGTGCTCATATTTCCATGCTAGGTGTACATAAATCAATCATATTTGTACATGGTTTCCTTGTACATAAACATAGAGCATTGCTTTCTTCAGTGTTGTCTTCCTTTTAGACCAATTTATTAAGCATAAAACTTTTCCATCATGTTCCATGAGAAAATTTGAAGGTAAAATTCTCTAATATTTACATCTAAGTTCTTACAACTGATAAGTGTGGAAGAGGAATAATATAACTTATAATGAAAAAAAATGGCCTAAAATGTTTTTACAGTGCATCTCATTTACAGAACAGATAAAAAAATAATAAAAAAAAAATTTTAAATTATTTTCTTAAGCCTACCCCAACAGCTGTGACTCAGTTATCAGAACTTAGATGAGAAAGGAAAGGGTTTGGTTTTGGGCCCTGGAGGTGCATATTTTACATATCAAATCAGACCTGGCTTCCAGGTTCTCCCATCATCCCTCAGTCCCTACCTGGCATACCCTGCCCCCAATCCTGAACTTTCCATCTGAGGGGCTGGGCTGCCCCTTCCCAAGAGTTTCCTTCCTATATAAACCAGAGATTTTGGCCTTTCTTCTTCCTTTTCCTTCTCCTTCTCCTTCTCCTTCTCCTTCTCCTTCTCCTTCTCCTTCTCCTTCTCCTTCTCCTTCTCCTTCTCCTTCTCCTTCTCCTTCTCTTCCTTTTCTCCTTCTCCTTTTCTCCTTTTCTCCTTCTCCATCTCCTCCTTTTCTCCTTCTCCTTACCTCCTCCTTCTCTTCCTCCTCCTCCTCCTCCTCCTCCTCCTCCTCCTCCTCCTCCTTCTCTCTCTGTGCAAATGCTACCTTCTCTCCCCACCCCCCACCCTTTTCCCATGATGACTTCCCTGGCCTTGGTCCTTGGGGCCAGTGTACTTGCCTGAGTGCAGCTTCTCAATAAACCTGCCTTTAATATAATCTAACCTGTCTTAATTTGTTCATTTCACTGACAGTAGAGAAATAACTTAACAGAAACAATCATAAAACGTATTAGCTGCTTCTTTGTCCTGATCATACTCCTTGAAAGCTGACTGGGGCTGCCTGAGAATGAAGAAATAACAGACACTGAGGAAACAACAGGTGCACTTACAGAAAAGCTAAGATTGGATGGTTACTGCTTATGGAGATGGAAGCCGCCTATAAAACCACCTGGAAACCAAGCACATTTATTAGGACAGCCCAATAAAGAGGCAGGGGTTAGCTAATCTCAGTAAGAGGTCTCTGTAGGAAAGCAGTCTCAGGTTGCACTAATCCAGGAAGAGGGGCTTGCCTTTGCTAGTTTTCACATACAATGTAAACATCAGCATATTGACAAAGGAAAGCTTGGCCAATTTCCAGTAGTCTAAGCTAGTGGGGTCCTTGGCATGGGTGTGTTCAAATATATATGCAGGACACCATCTGGTCCCACACAATCAGTTCCCCAGAGAAGTGTGACCAAAGATGCATTAGAATTCTATAAATAGAAGAGATACAATTAGACTCTACTCCATTAAGAACACTTAGATACTTTCCCATAAGTATAATAAAAGTCAGATGGACTAAGTAGTTCTAAACAATACAACACATTAGTTTACTTAGGATTTTTACTATTTTATTTCATTTTATATTATACTATTTTCTTTTTGAGATTTATAATTGAAATATAATTACAATACCTACCCCTTCCCTTTCTTTTCTCTAACACCTCCCATGTTTGCTCTTTCCAATCTCTCTCATGACTCCGGACTCACAAATCGATAGCTTTCTTCTTTATGATTACATCTCTGTGTATATACAAGAACAACAACAACGGCCCATGGAGTCTCTGGACACCCGCAAGGACCCACACAGGATCCCCCACGGGACCTTAAGACCTCTGGTGAGTGGAACACAGCATCTGCTCCAAGCCAATCGCATGGGACCTGAGACTGCATTAACTAGGGAAGCAGATAACCCGGCCTGATCAAGGGCACAAGTCCCTTCTGGTCCACTCCAGCACCAGGGTTCCTTGCACATGGAGTTTCTGGACACCCCCAAGGTCCTCACAGGACCCTCCATAAGATCTTAAGACCTCTGGTGAGTGGAACACAACTTCTGCCAAAAGGCAGGTTCAAACACCAGATATCTGGGCACCTTCCCTACAAGAGAAGAGCTTGCCTGAAGAGAGTACTCTGACCACTGAAACTAAGGAGAGAGCTAGTCTCTCAGGTCTGCTGATAGAGGCTAACATAATAACCTGAGGAACAAGCTCTAACCAGAGACAACTATAACAACTAACTCCAGAGATTACCAGATGGCGAAAGGCAAACGTAAGAATCTTATTAACAGAAATCAAGACCACCCACCATCATCAGAATGCAGCACTCCCACCCCACCTAGTTCTGGGCAACCCAACACACCAGAAAAGCTAGACCCAGATTTAAAAGCATATCTCATGATGATGGTAGAGGACATCAAGAATTTTAACAACTCACTTAAAGAAATACAGGAGAACACAGCTAAACAGGTAGTAGACCTTAAAGAGGAAACACAAAAATCTCTTAAAGAATTGCAGGAAAACATGACCAAACAGGTGATGGAATTGAATAAAACTATCCAAGACCTAAAAAGGGAAGTAGACACAATAAAGAAAACCCAAAGTGAGGCAGCGCTGGAGATAGAAACACTAGGAAAAAAATCTGGAACCATAGATGCGAGCATCAGCAACAGAATACAAGAAATGGAAGAGAGAATCTCAGGTGCAGAAGATTCCATAGAGAACATCGGCACAACAATCAAAGGAAATACAAAATGCAAAAATATCCTAACTCAAAGCATCCAGGAAATCCAGGACACAATGAGAAGAACAAACCTACTGATAATAGGAGTAGATGAGAATGAAGATTTTCAACTTAAAGAACCAGCAAATATCTTCAACGAAATTATAGAAGAAAATTTCCCAAACCTAAAGAATGACATACCCATGATCATACAAGAAGCCTACAGATCTCCAAATAGACTGGACCAGAAAAGAAATTCCTCCCGACACAATAATCAGAACAACAAATGCACTAAGTAAAAAGAATATTAAAAGCAGTAAGGGAGAAAAGTCAAGTAGCATATAAAGGCAGGCCTATCAGAATTACACAAGAGTTTTCACCAGAAACTATGAAAGCCAGAAGATCCTGGACAGATGTTATACAAACACTAAGAGAACACAAATGCCAGCCCAGCCTACTATACCCGGCCAAACTCTCAATTTCCATAGGTGGAGAAACCAAAGTATTCCACAACAAAACCAAATTCACACATTATCTTTCCATGAATCCAGCCCTTCAAAGGATAATAACAGAAAAAAAAATACAAGGATGGAAATCACACCCTAGAAAAAGCAAGAAAGTAATCCCTCAACAAACCAAAAAGAAGACAGCCACAAGAATAGAATGCCAACTCTAACAACAAAAATAATAGGAAGCAACAATTACTTTTCCTTAATATCTCTTAATATCAATGGACTCAATTCCCCAATAAAAAGACATAGACTAATAGACTGGCTACACAAACAGGACCCAACATTCTGCTGCTTACAGGAAACCCATCTCAGGGAAAAAGACAGACACTACCTCAGAGTGAAAGGCTGGAAAACAATTTTCCAAGCAAATGGTATGAAGAAACAAGCTGGAGTAGCCATTCTAATATCGAATAAAATCGACTTCCAACCCAAAGTTATCAAAAAAGACAAGGAGGGACACTTCATACTCATCAGAGATAAAATCCTCCAAGAGGAACTCTCAATTCTGAATATCTATGCCCCAAATGCAAGGGCAGCCACATTCATTAAAGAAACTTTAGTAAAGCTCAAAGCACACATTGCACCTCACACAATAATAGTGGGAGACTTCAACACACCACTTTCATCAATGGACAGATTGTGGAAACAAAAACTAAACAGAAACACAGTGAAACTAACATAAGTTATGAAACAAATGGACTTAACAGATATCTACAGAACATTTTATCCTAAAACAAAAGGATATGCCTTCTTCTCAGCACCTCATGGGACCTTCTCCAAAATTGACAATATAATTGGTCCCAAAACAGGCCTCATCAGATACAAAAATATTGAAATTATCCCATGAATTCTATCAGACCACCATGGACTAAGGCTGATCTTCAATAACAACATAAATAATGGAAAGCCAACATTCACGTGGAAACTGAACAACACTCTTCTCAATGATACCTTGATCAAGGAAGGAATAAAGAAAGAAATTAAAGACTTTTTAGAGTTTAAAGGAAATGAAGCCACAACATACCCAAACCTATGGGATACAATGAAAGCATTTCTAAGAGGAAAACTCATAGCTCTGAGTGCCTCCAAAAAAAACTAGAGAGAGCACACACTAGCAGCTTGACAACACATCTGAAAGCTCTAGAAAAAAAGGAAGAAAATTCACCCAAGAGGAGTAGACAGCAGGAAATAATCAAACTCAGGGGTGAAATCAACCAAATGGATACAAGAAGAACTATACAAAAAATTAACCAAACGATGAGTTGGTTCTTTGAGAAAATCAACAAGGTAAATAAACCCTTAGCTAGACTCACTAGAGGGCACTGGGAAAGTATTCTAATTAACAAAATCAGAAATGAAAAGGGAGACATAACAACAGATTCTGAAGAAATCCAAAACACCATCAGATCCTTCTACAAAAGGGTATACTCAACAAAACTGGAAAACCTGGACAAAATAGACAAATTTCTGGACAGATACCAGGTACCAAAGTTAAATCAGGATCAAGTTAACAATATCAACAGTCCCATATCCCCTAAAGAAATAGAAAGTCATTAATAGTCCCCGAGCCAAAGAAAAGCCCAGGACCAGATGGGTTTAGTGCAGAGTTCTATCAAACCTTCAAAGAAGATATAATTCCAGTTCTGCACAAACTATTCCACAAAATACAAGCAGAAGGTACTCTACCCAACTCATTCTATGAAGCCACAGTTACTCTAATACCTAAACCACAGAAAGATCCAACAAAGATAGAGAACTTCAGACCAATTTCCCTTATAAATATCGATGCAAAAATACTCAATAAAATTCTTGCTAACCGAATCCAAGAACACATTAAAGCAATCATCTATCCAGACTACATAGGTTTTATTCCAGGGATGCAGGGATGGTTTAATATACGGAAATCCATCAACATAATCCATTATATAAACAAACTCAAAGACAAAAACCACATGATCATCTCCTTAGATTCGGAAAAAGCAATCGACAAGATCCAACACCCATTCAGGATAAAAGTCTTGCAAAGATCAGGAATTCAAGGCCCATACCTAAACATGATAAAAGCAGTCTACAGCAAACCAGTAGCCATCATAGAAGTAAATGGTGAGTAGCTGGAAGCAATCCCACTAAAATCAGGGACTAAGCAAGGCTGCCCACTTTCTCCCAACCTATTCAACATAGTACTTGAAGTCCTAGCCAGAGCAATTCGACAACAAAAGGAGATCAAGGGGATACAAATTGGAAAAGATGAAGTCAAAATATCACTTTTTGCAGATGATATGATAGTATACGTAAGTGACCCTAAAAATTCCACCAGAGAACTCCTAAATCTGATAAACAGCTTCAGTGAAGTAGCTGGATATAAAATTAACTCAAACAAGTCAATGGCCTTTCTCTACACAAAGAATAAACAAGCTGAGAAAGAAATTAGGGAAACAACACCCTTCTCAATAGTCACAAATAATATAAAATATCTTGGCGTGACTCTAAGAAAGTGAAAGATCTGTATGATAAGTACTTCAAGTCTCTGAAGAAAGAAATTAAAGAAGATCTCAGAAGATGGAAAGATCTCCCATGCTCAAGTATTGGCAGGATCAACATTGTAAAAATGGCTATCTTGCCAAAAGCAATCTACAGATTCAATGCAATCCCCATCAAAATTCCAACTCATTTCTTCAACGAATTAGAAAGAGCAATCTGCAAATTCATCTGGAATAACAAAAAACCTAGGATAGCAAAAACTCTTCTCAAGGATAAAAGAACCTCTGGTGGAATCACCATGCCTGACCTAAAGCTTTACTACAGAGCAATTGTGATAAAAAACTGCATGGTACTGGTATAGTGACAGACAAGTAGACCAATGGAATAGAATCAAAGATGCAGAAATGAACCCATACACCTATGTTCACTTGATCTTAGACAAGGGAGCTAAAACCATCCAGTGGAAGAAAGACAGCATTTTCAACAAATGGTGCTGGCACAACTGGTGGTTGTCATGTAGAAGAATGTGAATTGATCCATTCCTATCTCCTTGTACTAAGGTCAAATCTAAGTAGATCAAGGAACTCCACATAAAACCAGAGACACTGAAATTTATAGAGGAGAAAGTAGAGAAAAGCCTCGAAGATATGGGCACAGGGGAAAAATTCCTCAATAGAACAGCAATGGCTTGTGCTGTAAGATTGAGAATTGACAAATGGGACCTCATGAAACTGCAAAGCTTCTGCAAGGCAAAAGACACCGTCAATAAGACAAAAAGGCCAGCAATAGATTGGGAAAGATCTTTACCTATCCTAAACCAGATAGGGGACTAATACCCTATATATATAAAGACCTCAAGAAGGTGGAATCCAGAAAAATCAAATAACCCCTTTAAAAAATGGGGCACACGTCTAAACAAAGAATTCTCACCTGAGGAATACCGAATGGCTGAGAAGCACCTGAAAAAATGTTCAGCATCCTTAATCATCAGAGAAATGCAAATCAAAACAACCCTGAGATTCCATCTCACACCAGTCAGAATGGCTAAGATCAAAAATTCAGGTGACAGCAGATGCTGGCGAGGATGTGGAGAAAGAGGAACACTCCTCCATTGTTGGTGGGATTGCATGCTTGTACAACCACTCTGGAAATCAGTCTGGCGGTTCCTCAGAAAATTGGACATATTACAACCAGAGGATCCAGCAATACCTCTCCTGGGGATATATCCAGAAGATGTCCAAACTGGTAAGAAGGACACATGCTCCACTATGTTCATAGCAGCCTTATTTATAATAGCCAGAAGCTCGAAAGAACCCAGATGCCCCTCAACAGAGGAATGGATACAAAAAATGTGCTACATTTACACAATGGATTACTACTCAGCTATGAAAAGGAATGCATTTATAAAATTCCTAGGCAAATGTTTGGACCTAGAGGGCATCATCCTGAGTGAGGTAACACAATCACAAAGAACTCAAATGATATGTACTCACTGATAAGTTGATATTAACCCAGAAACTTAGTATACCCGAGATATAAGATACAATTTGTAAAACACATGAAACTGAAGAAGAACGAAGACCAAAGTGTGGCCACTTTGCCCCTTCTTAGAATTGGAAACAATCACCCATGGAAGGAGTTATAGAGACAAAGTTTGGAGCTGAGACAAAAGGATGGACCATCCCGTTTTTAGCCTCCAAATGATGACACCATTGCATACACTAGCAAGCGTTTGCTGAAAGGACCCAAATATAGCTGTCTCTTGTGAGACTAGGCCGGGGCCTATCAAACACAGAAGTGGATGCTCACAGTCAGCTATTGGATGGATCACAGGGCCCCCAATGGAGGAGCTAGAGAAAGTGTCCAAGGAGCTAAAGAAATCTGCAACCCTATAGGTGCAACAATATTATGAACTAACCAGTACCCCGGAGCTCTGGACTCTAGCTGCATATGTATCAAAAGATGGCCTAGTCGGCCATCACTGGAAAGAGAGGCCCATTGGACAACAAACTTTATATGCCCCAGTACATGGGAATGCCAAGGCCAAAAAATGGGAATGGGTGGTTAGGGAAGTGGGGGGGGAGGGGGAGGGTATGGGGGACTTTTGGGATAGCATTGGAAATGTAATTGAGGAAAATAGGTAATAAAAAATATTTAAAAAAACACCATCCCTCCCCCCCAAAAAAACCCACGACCTACTGAATCCATTTTTCTTTTTATGTATATTTTGTTTCAGGGCTCACAAGCTAATTCTTCCTATCTCATTAGTCATTACTTGCTTGTAATTCTTTGTCTGGGAATAGATTCTCATAAGATTTTTTCCTATTCCACATTAGCATGTCTGTTGACGGTATTTCTTTTTTCTTCTTATAGTTCATTATACCAACTTCTAGAATGGCTTTACTAGTGTGCAGTTTCAGCAACAGTAAATGAGGGTTCTCCCTTCAGAGAAACAACTACTTCAGCTGCAGTTTTTATCAGCCACTTATCTTAGACATTCTGATGGGGATAATCTAAAAAGCTTGAAATTGTTAAATCTGTCTCTTTAACTATATGAATAATAAACACTTTTTGAAGTGTTTCTCAGCCATTTTGTTTATTCTGTTGAGAACTTTCTGTGTAGATCACTTGCTTATTTTTAAATGGATTATTCTTTGCCTTGACTCTTTGAGTTTTTTCTTTTTACTTTGTATTTTCTGGTTATTAATCTACTGTAATACATATACCCAGAAAAGATTCTTTCCTATTTTGGGGGTTTCTTCACTCAGTTGATTGTTTCTTTACAACAAAGTTCAGAAGTTTATCTATTTATTTGTTTATTTATGTATTTATTTTCCACATGATGTATTTTGAACATTTTCCCCTCTGCCAACTACTTCAAGATCTCATTCTTTGATTTTGTTTTTTTGTTTGTTTGTTTGTGTCTTAGTATTTCATTGTTCTGAAGGGAAAATATGACCAAAGAAGCCAAGGAAAATATTTAGTTGAAACTGGCTTACAGTTTCAGAGGATTACTCTATTATCATCATAACGGGAAGTATGTCAGTAAATAGGCAGACATGGTGCTGGAGGTGCTGAAAGTTCTAAATCTTGATCCTAAGACAGCCAAAACACTCTCTTCTACAAGCAGCCAGCTAGCAGGAGGGTCTACTTGAGCATATATAAGACACCTAAAGCCCTGCCTCCACAGTCACATACTTCCTCCATTAAAGGTCACACCTCCTAATAGTGCCACTTCCCGTGGGCCAAGCATAATCAAACCACCACAGTTTGTTTTTATTTTCATTTCATAGGGATTTTTTAAAGACCTGTTTTAGTTTTATTGTATCCCACTTGGGAGTCTTATTTCCTGTGCATATATATACATATATATACATTTCCATATATATATGGAAATATGTGCTTCTCACAAAAGTGACATGAAGTCTTAGTATATAAAGCTTCAGAATGAAGCTATTTTTGTAAATAGAATTGCTGCAAGAATACAATTGGTAAAATGAAATCATATAGGAGCATGGTGGGCTCCAATCCAACCTGCCTATAGTCTTTATGAGAACGTGCCCTGTTAAAGATGGAGCTTTCCCACATGAAGGAAGAGGAATACAGTCATTCATCTTCAACCAAAGAACACCAGGGTATAGCAGAAAGCCTGAGTCTAGTAAGAGGAAAGGAATGATTCTTCTTCATCTGCATGTAATATATATATATATATATATATATATATATATATGTGTGTGTGTGTGTGTGTGTGTGTGTGTGTGTGTGTGTATACATATATATATGTATATATATGTATATATATATATATATATATATATATATATAATATTCCTTCCATTAACTTCATTTTAGCCTCCTAAATTATGGAAAGACAAAGTTGTGTTTTCAATCACCTGCCTTGTGGCCCTGTGATGGAGCAACAAATGTAGGGGATCACACCTTGACCAAACATGAGCAAATGTAATGCAGGCTGGCATCCTGTGAGTTGTAGCAAAGTTTCAGTTTCAATATAACTGGATTTAGAAAACCAGACTTTTTTGTAAATTTATCTGTGATGGTATTTTTAGAGAGACGTTCAAGGAAACGTTTCACCCTGGATATGAGTGGCATTGTCCCAGGGTGTGGGAGTTGGGCTCTATAAAATAAAACTTAAATTATTCTCAGTATTAGCCTGCCTAACTAATTACAAACACAATGTAAACAATCAATTCACATTTCTGCTACTATGTCCTCCATGATGGGCTATAACTATTGAACCAAATGATCTGTTCTTTCCTTAAATTGATTTTATCAATTATTATTCAAGCAATGAAATAAAATAAATACACTGTATGAGAATTTTGTCAATCACCCCCCCCAAATTTACAAAATATAAAGCACTCAGATGTTATCTGTGTACATTTGTATGCCCAACTTGGTTCCTAAATAATGACATGGAGGCTTATATTTACTTACAGTGATTTTGACCTTAGCTAGGTTTGCTCTTCAATTAGCTCTTAACTTATATTTAAAAATTTATACTATTCTATGTCTGCTGATGACCTAAGTTTCATATGTCAAAATTCTTCTGAATCCAGGAACAAATCTCTTGCACCTCCCTCTTTACCAAAATGGAAGTCCCACCTTTTTAGTCTACCTTTTGCTATAGGACATACAGTTTTTATTGTTAACCAAGAAGAAGGTGCCTTAGGCAGGCAAGGAAGGACAGAGACACATCTTCAAACAGTATACAAAAACATCACTCCAGCAGAGACATGAAGTAACTATGAATCATCAAAACTGATGGATATTAAGGAACTGAAGATGTATACTAGAAATTAGTTTGAAATAATTATCAAACTGTAGAGTAGATTCAGTACCAATCCTTAAGAAGATAAGATGTCTGATAAGAAGTTCATGTCCTTGAAAATGGTCAGCCTGACTAAAAAGATAAAACCCTTCCCCTGACTGCTTCTAAGACCTCAAACAACTTACAAAAATTCTCTAAAATCTACTTACCCATCTATAACATGAAGTTTATAATGATTTTCCACTATAAAATTCTCACATAAGCATGTGATCTTTCAAATATGCCAGCACAAGTATGAGAACTTGTAAATTAACTGATAAAACCATTGTTTAATCATCTAATAATCCATGCAACATTTTAAAACCTTATTCTCACTATAGCAAAGTTCTTTTTCTTTTCAATTTCCTTCACCATAGTCATGCAATAACATTCTTTCAATTGTGTCTTCTAAGATGGTGTCTTTTCTGGTAGGCATGGAGATAAGTAGGCAGTTGGGAGAGAGGCAGATTCTCAAATATACAACTTAAATATTTCTAATGTAAGGTTTCAGAGAGCAATCTTCAACTGCTCACTGCAGCCTAGTTACAAAATCAGCAGAGCTGTGATTAGAGAGGGTAAGAGCAGGTGAACATGATCACAAGAATGTCTATATGCATGGAATCATAGTGCTAAATCCCCAGCATGCTACCAGTAGTGAATGCATCATTCTGCTAAGATAAATTCATGTACTTGACACTCAGAATTTCATGTACTGTAAGCCCTTCTTTCAGATTTGCAAAAGCTTTCTTTACTTCTTTTTAATTTCTCATTTTTTGTTTACTTTTGAGATTACAATTTAATTATATTTCTCCCTTTGCTTCCTCTATTTAAGCTCTCCCATTTTCCACCCTCCTGCAAATTCATGTCCTATTTTTCTATTATTGCATGCATGTGTGTGTGTGTGTGTGTGTGTGTGTGTGTGTGTGCGTGCGTGTGTGGTAAAAAGAGAGGTGTGAGAGAGTGACCACTCAAACTCATAGGAAGTTAGACATATGAAACTTAGAAATGATCAGCCATGTAGCAGACATAGAATAGTATGAAATTTTTAATATAAATTAAGAGCTAGTTGAGAAGCAAGCCTAGGCTAAGACCAAAATCATTGTAAATAAATGTAAGCTTCTGTATCGTTATTTGGGAACTGGGGTGAACACAGAAGCAGAAGGACCCACAGATACATTTCTGAGTCAAACACACATATACACACATGCACATGCAGACACACACACACACACACACACACACACACTCACGTTCTCGGGAAGGAGATCTGTTTCTGAGGTGCATGGTGACTTCAGCTATAGGAAACTTACCTTCTTTCTACTTCTGTGAGGTAACTAAAGGAATGTCAATAGACTTCTTGTTTCTAGAGTCTCTTTTTCTTTAAAGGCATTTTTATTAGATATGTTCTTCATTTACATTTCAAATGCTATCCCCAAAGCCCCCTATACTCTCCCCCACCCTGCTCCCCAACCCACCCACTCCCACTTCCTGGCCCTGGCATTCCCCTGTATTGGGGCATATGACATTCACAGTAATTTCTGGAGTCTCTTAGACAGCCCTGGCCAACAACTCAAAAAGTGAGTGTCTTATATCTGGTATGAGTTTTTTGGTCAGTACTTTTAGCTCTTGGAGGGATCTCTCACACCTTTCTCTTTATCACACATACATACACACACATGCACGTGCATACACACATGCATATGCATGCATAACAATAGGTAAAAATAGAGGACATGAATTTGAAGGAGAGTGGTAAATATGAAGGCTTAGATGGAGGAAGAAAAGGGAGACTTTTTTCATCCCATATGAAAAAAGTTCATGGCAACTATATATGTTCATAACTGAATTCCATTAATTATAGCTGTTTTTATGTGGATAGTGAGTAATTTGATTT
The DNA here is from genome assembly GCF_000001635.26 of Mus musculus. Classification (NCBI taxonomy): domain Eukaryota; kingdom Metazoa; phylum Chordata; class Mammalia; order Rodentia; family Muridae; genus Mus; species Mus musculus. The sequence continues at coordinate 19,724,158 of NC_000084.6, forward strand.
CTTGTATCTTTTTCAGGCATTTATATTGTTATTTTGCCTATTTTTCTCTTTTTCCTGTATTTACTTCTCTCTTCTTATTCTAGAGAATCCTACATTTTCTCCTTCCCCCATCATATCACTTACATCCTGCTATTCCCCTTTGCCCTCCTGCCACCTTCAACAGTATTTACCTCCCATCCTACTATTAAGAACACTGCCCTGTTCTTTCTAATTTCTCATCAGAGTAGAACTTTCCCACCTTCAGAACTGTAAAAACAGACAGCTTCCCATTGTCAAAGACATCAAAGATAACCTGATTTTCAGATAGTGACTTTCCCAATGGCCCTCTCCTGTCCCAGGGTTTCATACACCCAATGGCTCATCAGAATAAGCTCATGAAGGCTCGTCCACACTCTCTTTAATATACAAGTGTAACTCTAATCCCAGAGTTCTTCCTGGAGGTTTCCTGAGATGATTACTTGGCTTGCATTTGCAATGTCTATTTCTATCCACTTTTGTTTCATCCATTAATTTCATATTCTTTCTTTAATAAATATCATATTTAGTAACTCTAGCTTCCTTTTACTCCTGGCAAATTGGACCATCACATAGACCCAATTTTATTTCATAGATGTTGATATGTACAATTAAACTATTTCACTGCATACTGAATTTAAGACAAGCATGGGAAATTAGTGAGATTCACCCCCCCCCCCCTTTCTCTCCCTCTTTCTCTCAAGCGAAAAGTAAAAGGCGTTTAGGGGACAGTACTCATTGGTAGGCTGTTTGCTTAGTTTAGACAAGGTCCTAGTATCAATCTCTAAAAGTGAAGACTTATAAACACTATATTTTGGAGGGCAAGCTTTTATTTTTCTCTTACACAAAATAATCACACTTCCTTCTTTCCTTCATTCATTTTTAAAAGGAGGATAAGTGGTATATAAAGGGTTTGGACAAAGGAAAGAAAATATAGAGATATAATTACATCGTAATCTCAAGAACTATAGATTTAAAGAAAGAATTAAGCATTAAGTCTAAACAAATATACATGAGGAATTAGAAATATTAGTTTCTATGCTAAAGCATGAATTACTGTAGCCTCACTGCCTTCTTTCTGTGTGTAAAACCTAAGTACATTGATGACAAAGTCAAGACATTTCATCTCTGTACCATCTCCTACCAAATCTCCACTTCTTTATACAAAATTCAGTTGACAATGGTAAAATTTCCATAGTTAGAATGTCTCTAGTTTTACTTTCAATTCAAAATATGTGCCTATAATAGATGAAACTTGAAGTACAAAGTTTCACAAAATTAATTGGAAGAGTGAGGAACCTAAGTTAAAAACTGAATTTGCTGCTTGTCAGCATATAAAATTCTGGAATGTACAGATGTTTCAACAAGAAGTTCTGCGATAAAACACATGGATCCCCTTAGGACATGCTTCATTATTTTCCAATGATAAAACAGCATTAACTTCTGAGGCTCTGCAAAAAAAAATGCTTCCTTTCCACATCTCTAGATAAAGTTAGAGAAATTAAGGGAAGTTAAGAAAATGACCAAAGTTAACTTTCCCTTTACCCGAAAATTTTGTTTGAAGACTCCATTAATAAATTCTGCTGTATCAATACAAAATGGACTCTTGCCCAGAATTGGTGCCCCAAACAGAAAAATAAATATTAAAAATAATCTTCTTAATGAATACACAGAAAATATCTTCACTTTATTACCCATTAGAAATCTCAAATTATGGTCTCTGAAATCCATGCTTGCAAGTACACACTGTCAAGATGATATGGTATAAAGCCTTGCCTCTGAAGTTCTGAAGTTTATTTATTTATTTTTTTTTGAAGTTGTATCAAGACCCCAATGTATTGAGAAAGGTCCAAGGTTTAAATGCACAAGCAAAGGGGGAAGTACAGATACTTATCAGTGGGAGGGGTAGGGCAATACAAGCAAAAGGGGAAGTAATTATCAGTGGGAGGGGTAGGGCAATGCAAGCAAAAGGAGAAGTACTTATGGGAAGGGGGGCAATAGAAATTCTTTCTTTTGACAGCTACACGGGGAAGCAGGAACTTGGTGGTGTCAGGGTGTGGTCAGGAGAGCGGTGATGACCCAGGGCTGGAACATCCCATAGTTCTCGGAATCCATGTGTCGGTGGCCAGCCTTTGACCCTCTTTTCTTCTCGGGGGGGGGGGGGGAGAGGCCCAATTCAGAGATCAGGACAATAGCGTTGCCTTAATGGCTCCCAACATCTCCCCCGTTTTAATATTTTTATAAAGGCATATTGTATAATAAATTTGTAGCCACGTTTTTAAAGATCACCTAAACGTCTGTTTGCTCACCGGATGATTCTCTAAAACCACGAAGGACACAAGGACAAGTCATCTATGAGGCTTGAATTAATGGTTCCAGTCTTTTGGATATAACTTGGGCTAGCCAAGGGATTTAGGAATGAAGCAAGCTCCGTGGGTAGAGGTAGAGGTCTGATCCCCAGTGTGTAATGTTAGGGGCCATGTACAGGATTGACTCTCAGGCCCACAGATCTTTACCCAGAGTAACCCTGACCTGCTCCTGTGCCGTTTTTTCTGGGGAAAGGTCCCTGGGGCACTCAACCTTTATGTAATCAGACATGCCTCTCAGAGACTGTCCAACAGCTTCTAGATTCAGAATTGCCTCTGGCATTACACTATCACTTTAAATAAAAGCTAGGTCAATGCCTTACACAGGAATTTACCATCAACTAGGAAAAAGAAAATTTAAGACCTAAAGAGGAACCAGAGTAGATACTTAGAACTGTAGATAGCTGAGTTACACCCATACACAAGTATTTACAATGGCCTAGAGGAAAGGTGAACTACCAAAACTGGCTTTCAACCTCCCCCTGGCTTTCGACCTTGTTGCCCTCCCTTTTGGGACCCCTATTGGAACTCCTATTATTGATTTCCTTCGGTCCTTGGGCATTTCAAAAATTGACCCGATTTGTTAAATCTCAAGTTGATTCATCTCTTTCAAGCGCATTTGTTTCAGTTCATTACCATTGGCTAGACGTTGGTGATAACAAGCAGGTTACTGGAGAAGAGGCAGACGCGGATACCGCTTCATCACCCTCTTCTCGGGGAGAGAGACTCAATTTCCATAAAATGCTTAAGTAAGATCATTCCCCTCCCCCTAAATTCGGCCATCAGTCTCATGCCACAAATCATTTATAGATTGCCGTAGTCTGTGCTTTTCCGACATGGTAATATACGTTCTCGCCACATTGGAAACTAAACAGTCATCCCAGGCTAGACACATCAAAAAATTAAAACTTGAAGCCGTCGCCCGTGAGAGTTGTAAGACTAAGTACTGAAGTTTATTTTTTAAGGGGAGAGAAAAAATAAGACCAGATAAACAGGCAATAAGCTTCCTTCTAGTTTTTCATTAACACATTCCAGTACATTTCCTAACATTTTAGTACATTCTTGCATATTTCTGAACATTTTAGTACATTCTTACAAATTCCAGTATACTTCTGCCAATTGTAGTATGTTTCTGCATATTCCAGTACATTACAGTACCTTTCTATCAGTTGCAGTGCATTCCTGCCCATCCCAGTACATTCCAGCACATCCCAGTACATTACAGCTCATTCCTGAGCATTCCAGTGCATTCCAGCAGCCTTGGTAATATTTATAGAACTGCTCTGTGCCTTCTTCCATGGCTGACTGCATTTTCAGAAATTACATACTTAAAGTTGTTCTGCACTATTGTATTTATAGAAGCCTAGTGATAATTCAACCAACAGTCATATCTAAATCACTAGTTCTATACAGCATTGCTCTAAATAAAAGCTATATTCAAAAACCATGCTTATGTTTCCTGGCAGCATCTCAACTACTTAAAAAGGAGACTTGGAGAAAATAGTAGACATTCAACTTCTTGGAAGCCATCAATCACAGACCTTTAACAAATATTTCAATATAACATCAAATAAGTAGGGATATGTGTCTTTTTATTATAGGTATAAGCACCATTAATAGCTTTGAAATACAAAATTACAATGACAGGTCTACTCCTCCACCATTAGAAGAGTGAAGAGTCTAAGAAAGGGCAACCAAAGGCTTAACCTCATGTACATTTCAACTGCAGTGAGATTCATACTAATTGCCCAAGACCTTTAGTGAAGCACTGATATTATAATGCCATGTTTGAGCTCTACAGGATTCTGGAATAGAAAGAGAAGTTAGAACTGACATAGCACAGCAGGGTTTGGTATAAAGCAATATAGCAGAAGAGAGACTCAAGTGTAATTCTAACATTTAAATTCAAACACTATCTTGTCCTAATGTCCTCAGCAGTTTACTACTTACAGTTAAATTAACCTGGAAAATTAGTCATTACATGAAGCCATACAGAGGTGCATTTCTACAAAATCTGGACAAATTGGCAGTGATCCAATTTGTCTAAATCACCCTTTTCAATTTACTCTGCTCCTATCTTCCTTAGGATGTTTATATACCAAGGTAAAAACAGTATTGGAAAGAGCATCTTTAGATGACAAGAATGTAAATTGAGTGCAAATATTTAATCTGCCACCACTTACTTCTAAGGAATCTGAAAGCAGTGTCAAGACAATGAATAGACAAAGCAAAGAAGGCAAAAGAGACTTTGGTTTACCTTGCTTGTATTCTTTCAGGTGTGGAGCTGGTACACCATGCCTGGCCCTGTGGATAAACCTTCTGTTCACTTTAGTTATAGGCTAATGAAGTCTGCAGAATATGTTTTACAAAATAACAATAAATATGAGGAAAAGAGAATATCATTATGAATTCATTATTAAAGTTTCCAACCCTAAGTATGTATGTCAAGCATATTGGACTCTGTAAATTCTGACTATGCTTCATAGAAAGGTTTGATGTAACCCAAGCTAGACTATAATTCTCATGTAAATGAGGATGATCTTGAGTCTGTTTCTCCTGTGTTCACCTCCTATGAGCTAGGCTCAAGCCTGGGGCTTCATTAGTACTAGGTAAGGACCTATATTCCAAATTCTTGATACTTATCAGCTCTTTAAAATGAAAAAGATTTACATTACATTTATTTTCTTTGAAAATAAACACAAGATATTTTAAATTATAATACAAAGTGATTCAAAATTGCAACATAGAATATATAATTACATATTTATGTGTGGATAAAAGGATGAAAGGATTGCAAATGAGAAATTGAAAAATATAATAGTATGACACATTATCTTCTCGTCAATAATTGCTACTGTACATGAAGCTTAAAAAATAAAATTTATCTGTTATATAAAATTTAAAATGGTAACCTTTTCTAAATTTTAAAAGTTAGGGGAACCTATTTCCAAGGTATTAAAAGTCTCACTCTTGGTAAGAATCCAGGCAAAGAAATAAGTAATTGATCATCCCACACTTTAAGGTTTACAAGGGCTTTTGTGAATTGGGAAGACAGAAGAGACAAAGCATTCGAGGAATGGAAAGGACAATGGTCTCTGACCAACCAGTGCACTTTCCAGAAAATACACACACATCGGTGTGATTGATCCATAGGTATGTTTATGAATATTTCTTTCTTCTATGAAAAGAAACGTCTTGATGAAACTCTTCTGTGACACAAAGACCCCATGTCCCTTGGCGAAACATGTCAAAGACTAAAGCTTTGTCTTAGTAGAAATATCACAATTTTTCAGTGATTATAAAAAGCTGAGAACATAGTTAAGCAATTTGGTGCATATTATTGTTCCACTGATCCTGAGATCTATATCCAGCACCTACTTCGGGCAGCTCTCAATTACCTCTAGCTCCAGCTCAAAGGAATCTGACTTCCCTGTATCAAACGTCATCTTAAAAAATAAATATAAATAAATAAATAAATAAATAAATAAGCATTCAAGACATATCTTCGTGAAATGGAACTACCCATAAAACTAGATAGTAATTCCAGATGAAAACTCTGCATGCAAGGCAAGGGGGGAAGATGCCAATGCTAGTGTCTAGAAGCCTCCCAGGTCCTCTGAATGCAAGAGTATACAAAATGCTTAAAGAGACAATGTCCCTGAAGAGATGCACCATTCAAAAGATATCTCAATCTCATGTCTTGTCTTTATTGAGTCTAAAATTATTTCTAAAACTGAATTTACACAATTTGCTAAATAACATCACATTTTTTTTTCTTAAAAGGTCTTAAAGAATGTTCTATTGAAAAATAAAATACTACCATTTGCTACACCCCAGTCATACATTGTCTGAGTCTTTACCGCATCATCCCTTTATGTGCTGTCAATCATTCACTTATATTCTCTTTGGGAGAACTCTTAGCCTTGCTCCTCAGACCTCCACCTGTTCAATTCATCCACCACAGTTTTGCTTAAAAGGCCTGTGATATTGTTTGCAACTCAAAAGATATATAAGTAAATAGGAAAGAGGGAGTAGCTAAAGAAGGAGGGAGGATAAGAGGGAGGGAGGAACAAAGGGAAGGAGTGAGGGACAAAGAGAAATGTGTTGACTGCTCTACTATCTTGTTACAATAGGAATAAATAAAATATGTTAAATTACTTAACTTTAAAAGGCTAATTTTCTTACATATAAAGTGAAGACAATGAATGGTATGTCTCTTAGTGAAATACCATAGAAATTCATATGATGTTTCCACAGTGTTTAGTCAGTCCTGACTGTCTGTTAGGGTCATTACTATTGAGGGTAATAGTGTTCACTTTATACCTCATCGCCAACTCCTTATTATTTTCTAATTACTTCAAATTCATTTATTCCTCAACTGACATGCTATGTCAGGAACATGTTAATCTTGTCCAAGAATTAAACGCAGTTAATATCCACAGCAACCCACAAAATTACATACTACTATTATTTCCATCTCACAGATGAGAGCAGAAGAACAGAGAAACTAAGTACACTGACTTATACACTGACAAGGGCAAAGCCAGCCCTGAGCCCTAGACTCTGTATCACCCTGTCATTCTTCATCACAATGTAATGAAATTGCTAGATAAATGTCCTTAAATATGACCATGTGCACATCTGTGCAATGGTGTTGCTGCTTGACATGGGTAATTTGGAACTGAATTCAAATATTCAGAGAGAATAGAAGGTGGTCTTAACAGCTAAGCCAACTCTCCAGCAGGAAACAAATTCACACATTTACATTTTAAGAGCTATAAAACTGGTTCCCTGATAGCCTTAGTCATTGTGTGGTGACAGATATGCATCATATTTACATTTTTCCTGTTGGATTGTGGTTGCCATGGTTTTGAGATCAATGCTGTCATTACAGAAGTATTTTTGTATGAGGAATTTTTGAAATTCCAAGTTTGTTTAACAATGACCGATAAGTGTCATTTTAAAAATTAACTAAGGAAATATTGAGATATTCTGTAGTTGGGTAACATTTAAAGCAAAATGTATGATTTATTTATGAAACAGCATAGCTCCACTAACACGATGCCCATTAAAGATAACTAGTTACATAGTCTACATTACTGTGATAAGAAACACTCAGTTGTAATAAAAGTTGACTTCTGGACTTCTCAAAACTGAATTAGGCAAAACAAAACAAAATAACAACAAAAGAAAAAAAAACACTCCAAGCGTGTAGTCTATGACTGCATCTTTATTTTGCAGACTTAAGAAAAGAAGCAGTTAAAAAAGAAAGAGACAAGGAAGAGAATGTAGAAGTGAAGAACAGCATCAGAATCTAGCAAAAAGTCCACATGTACAAGTTGATTGAAAATATCTGCTCATAAGACATAGCTATAATGCTCCTGGGTATATATCCAAAAGACACTCCACTATACAAGGACACATGTTCCACTGTGTTCATAGCAGCTTTTTTCATAATAGCCAGAAACTGGAAACAACCCATATGTTCCTTAACTGGAGAATGAATACAGAAAATGTAGTCCATTTACACAATGGCATGCTATTCAACTATTAAAAACAAGGACATCATGAATTTTACAGGAAAGTAGATGAAACTGGGAAATATTATCTTGAGTGAGGTAACCCAGACCAAAGGACATGCATGGTACATACTCACTGATAACTGGATATTAACCATGATTTGCAGGAAACTCACACTACACTCCACAGACCCAAAGAAGCTAAATGCAAAGGAGAGCCCAAGTTAAGATGCTTGAATCTCACTTATAGGAGAGAATAAAATAGTCATAGGATACAAAGGGAAGGAGGGAACTGTTTGACTGATGGGATGGGGTAGGGGAAGGAACAGGGAGGTCAGGATCAGGTGTGGGGAGAGAGAGGAGAAAGGGCAAAAGGACCAGGAGAATGAATGGAAATCTGCAGCTAGGTGTGTGGGTCGGGGTTAGTAGGTAGGGGGAGTATCTAGGAAGTCCCATAGACCTAGAAGGGAGGATGCTCCCAAAAGTTAGTATATGTGACCTTAGGCAGGATGTATAACACTGGGGATATGGAATCTGAAGAGGCCACTTCCACTCCCCATGGCTGAGCAGGACCCCCAGTAAAGTACACCAACCCACCCACAAAACTTTTTACCCCAAAATTGTCCTGTCTTAAAAAATGCAGGGACAAAAATAGACCAGGGACCAAGGGAGGCCAACCAAAACTAGCCCAACCTGAGACCCATCCCATGGGAAAGAACCAATCCCTGACACTATTAGTGAGCTCTGCTATGTTTTCTGATAGGAGTCTAGCATAACTGTCTCCTAAGAGGCTCTACCTAGCAGCTGACAAACAGATGCAGATACCCACAGTAAAACATTGGACAGAGCTCAAAGACTCTTGCAGAAGAATTGGAGGAAGGATAGTAGGCCCCAAAGATGATAGAACTCCATAGAAAGACCAATGGGGTCAACAAATCTGAGCCCTTTACAACTCTCAGAGACTGAGTCATCCACCAAAGAGGGTACATGTGCTAGACCAAGGCCCCTAGCATATATGTAGCAGATGTTCAACTCAGTCTCTGTGCAGGTCTCCCAACAACTAGAGTGGTAACTGTCCCTAAACTTGATGCCTGTCTGTGGAATCCGATCCTCAACAGGGCCACTTTGTCTGGACTCAGTGACAGAGGATGTACCTAATTCTGCAAAGAATTAATGCTCCAGGGTGGCAGACAGATGGGGAGTGTACCCTCTCAGAGGAGAAGGTGAGGGGATAGAGGGAGGGAATCTGTAAGGGGAGTGTTTGAGAGGGGCCAGAGATTTAGATGTAAATTTCAATGAATGAATAAATTTTTAAAATTAGTTCATTCTCAAGTGTGTGTGTGTGTGTGTGTGTGTGTGTGTGTGTGTGTGTGCCACTGGAGTTCATAGCACATATTGTGGCCTACTTGTGAAGTCAAGGATACACTTTGCAGTACTTGGTTCTCTAATTTCATTGTTTGGATCCTTGAGTCTGAGCTCAGGTTATCAGAGTTTGCAGCAAGCTCCTTTATCTGCTGTTAATTAATAACATAGAAGCAGTATCTCTCTAAGGAAAAGACAAGTCATAAAAACAATAATGTCAAAGGAAGTAAAAGCAAAAGATATATAACTTTATAAGTTACTTCATGACTCATTCACAGAAATATCAAGTAGTTGGATAAAACATCAGTAACACTTTTTTGCCCTAAATTTTCTGCAAAAACTGATAAAAGGAAAAAGAATTCATAAAACCTCAGCATTAGTGATACTATGGTATAATGGAGATAGGCCACAAAATGTTTGCTATGAACTACCCAATTTCACCTTTAGCAATAATCAAAACATCTGGAAAAGTATTATTTGGAAGTCCATTTGGGTATTTTAAGAAGTTAATATTAAGAAATTGGAAGCAGAACTAAGGAGTTGCTACCAAGGAGAGGTATCCATAGTTGATGTGATATAAAAAATGTTGATGATCATGATCAAAGAACATATAATACAACAAAGGTCAAATAACAGAACTCATGTTTGTAAAGACTCTATGGAAAGCAATGGGCTACTCAATCAAAGCTGCTTAGAAAGCAGGTGAATGATTAGAAAGACTGAAGTCTTTGGTTGTTTTTGCGTCATGTAGTGGGTCCCATCTTCCTTGGTGTACTGGTATGCTATACCCTGAGGAACCATTCAATACTCCTGTCATAGTTCACATTTAAAATTCTAAGAAACTGTGATAATGCAAGTCTTTATTTGACAGGATCAGATCTATTTCTGTTTTTATCTGAACATCAAAGCTGTAATTGGATAGCTTTTAATATTCAGAACAAAAATGTCCAAGTATTACACTGATGTTTTTATAACATTTTTATTCTGATATGTCTCATGTTTAAAGGCAATAAATGTAAAAGTATTGTGTGTCACAAGTACAGAGTAATTGTTAGCACTTGGCTATAATAGTAGAATTCATGATACCTAACATTTTAGCTACCAGAAATGATAATATGCATCATTATCTCATTTGAGCCTCATAATTATGCCCTAAATTATGGATGAATATAAAATAATTTTAATGAAAATTACTCCCCAAATTCCCATATTTCAGAAATACAAACATCTCACACAATCAAAATGTTGTCTTTAAAAACATACTGGAAATATAAGCTGAAAAGGATTTCAACAATGAATCCATCAGAAAATTTTCCTCAGCAAATGCTTAGAAAAAGCGTGTCTTAGTCGTGTATTCTCTATACAGTAGCTAGTTGTGTGTCTATTTTTAAGACCAGTGCTTAGAATCACCATCCTGTACAAATTAATTATGGTTTGCTCGGTGTGTCCTGAATTTATATAAATAAACCAAACTCTTCTTTTCTTCGTTACAAAAGCATGTTAACTTACTGCAAGCAGAAAGGTCACACATCTAGGGCTCATACGATATGAAATAAATCTATGTTTTCTTTCTACCAGTACTGCAGACCTGTCAGTGCATATCTTTTTTTGTCCTCTCCTCCGTCAAAGCACATAAATCCCTGTCCATGTCTGATTCTACAAAGGTCCCCGTTGTCTTATTCCCTCCAATAGATCCAAGCTCATCATAGGAACAACTACGGTCAAGTTAAGTAATCCCAAACTTTACTAAAGTGTAAGGTTGCTCTTTCTCTCATTCACTCTCTTCTTGGTTCTATTCAAGCAGAAACATAACAGGAAGAAAAGATAGCAGGCTGCCTGACACTAAGCTCTATTCTTCCAAATCTCTGATACTTCTGGAAGTATGTAAGAGAGAGGGGGCACAGGAACAATGCTCAATCTCATTTCATCAAACATTTCTGGGACAATAAAAATCTTCCTAGGAAATTAATCCTTCTGCTAGGCTTTCAATCCCTTTAATCTATTAACCCTCTCCCCGAGACTTATTTGAAGGGATACATGGATTTGCTTCAAATTGTCAGTTCAAAACACCTTCAAGAGACATGGGGCTTAGGCATGTATAAAGGGGACAGGACCATGGACCAGAAAGGATGTTGCCTACATGCTTCCCAGTTCTTATGAGATGAAGTTTGTTTTCTATCCCAAGTTCCCACCACGTTGAGCTGCTTTACTAGAGATCTAAAACATAGTGAAGGACTGAGGGATGACCTAATGGATAAAGTGTTTTCTGAAAAAACTAAAGAACAAGAGTTCAGATTTCATATGAATTCCCAGTAGACATAGAATTCTGCCTGGAATCCAAATGATCATGATGCAGAAACAGAAGATCTCCGGATGCACCCAGAAACCCAGACACACAAACACAAAAACACACAGACACAGACACATGCATACAGACATGAACACGCACACATGCACACACACACGTACAAACACATACAAACATGCATTCACACACATGTAGGCACACATTAACATATGCACTTGCATAAAAACACAACTTGCACATGCAAATATGCATACACACATACATACACGCACCCATACAATGACACACAAGAATTTTTAAGTAACAAAATATGTCAGACTGAGGATTCATGATTAAAACCTCCAGAACAATAAGCCAAAATACAGGCTTTTAGTGCTAATCCAATTATCTGAGGTGTTTTTCACAGTGATAGAAAACTTCCCTATGCAGATGGTTTGTAAGAATATTCTGAAATTTTTCTAGCTCAGAAAAGTGACAAAATAAATTATTTTGGTGAAATTACATCTATATTCATAAATTTGGCATCTCAAAGCTGTGATGGAATAGGAACTTGAAGAATCAAAGTCAATCAATACTGTCTTTTATACTGAAATGCTTGCGAAATGACCTGTTTCATATCAAAGAAATTCAACTCTCATAAAACATAATGCTTATTTTCTGCAAACGATAGACCCACCCAGCTGTGATATCTAGTCAGCACATTCACTATCCATCTGCTACAATCAAACTCGGTTTGAGATTTATACATATCCTTTTGTAGGGGAAAAGGATGAGCAACATAAACTGCACACTTCTCCTACAACCTGGAGATCTCGGGACAGGTATACCCGAATATACTTCTGCATTCTAATAGACAGGATTGTAGAGCTGATGTCTGTCAGACAACCAGCAAGATGAGATCCTCTTATTATCCATTGTATGTCACTGCCATTGAGTTGTGTGCCCTCTTTAGATGACCCATTACAAAGATGAGACAGTTTTAAGACCTAAATTTACAATATGATTTGAATGTGAAATTATTTCATCTCAACCACATTCTTTAAAACTTATCACATTTATCAGAGAGGAAAATATTTGACAAATTCCAATATTCTGCAAAGTTGTACAATATGTCTGCTTTTCTTCACCTTCTCTATTCATTTCTTAAGATACAAATATAGAAGAAAATAAGTTTCTGCCTTCAAGACTTCCAGAATAGAAATGGGCATCCTAACCAAAATTATAAGGCAAGGTTTTGTTGCTCTGATGAAGTTACATACCAGAAGCAGAAGGAACTCAAAGCGAGTTGCTGTCAGTTACCTAGGAGAATCCAAGATATACTTAAGGAGCAGAAGAGCCTGGAGCTAAGACTGACAGGCTGAATAGGCACTTGGGTGACAATCAGTAGCAAGCATGACAGATAAAGGGAAGTCAGGTGTAAAAGCATGAGGAAGTCTGACAAGGTCTGGCAACACTGAGTAATTCAGAGAGGGAAAATGGGACATAGAATTAGATGAGGAACATTCATGTAAGTTTCATAATGAGAAGAATCTGTTATATTATACAATAGACTACACATTTTATTCTCAGGTTGATTTGCAAAATTAAATTTACATTTTGTACCAGGCCAGAAATCTGTGTTAGAGTGATTACTCTAGAAAATGCATTGATGCTCTAGCCAGGTATATTGAGATAAAGATATAGTTGGATATAATCAGAGAGTTTGAATGACTGAGTGAGAAGACAAAAGAAAGGAAGCCAGGGGCCATGATAGGGAGACTGAGAGCTGCCTGCTGTGACAGGGACATTCAGGTCATTCACATGCAGTGAGGAAGAGGGGTCAGCCTGTGCAGAGGTTCCTGCGCATGGACTGGGCAGGTGAGAGGATTCTGCTCCTGAGATAAAGAATAAGGGAAGTAAGTTTGTGCTGGTTCAGTTAGACACTAAGGAAAGGAAAGTTCTCTTCTAGAAATTTGGACTTGGAAGTTCTTATTGAAACTCTGTGGGTTTTCCTGCTGCAGAATAAAAGAATCCAAAATGGAGCTGACAAGATGGCTCAGCAGATAAAGGCACTATTGAACAAGTCCAAGGACCTGAGTTACACACCCAAGACCTGCAGGGTAGGAGAAGAGAACCAACTCCTGCATGTTGTCCTCTGATCTCTCCACATATGTTGGGCACTTATTCTACATACAATAAATAATTAAATAGATGTAAAAAGCATTTTCAAATGTATTTATTTGATTGCTTTACAACAAAAGTAATGTTTTTGAAATCACTACGAATGGTTTAAAGTTGGTATCTCCCTTTTGATATTTAAGTCACTGATCTGAGTGTAATTAAGCCAAAGGCACTGTTAACCAAAGAAAATTTAACAGAACTTTTCCGAGTTCATTAATACTAAGTCATCTTCCATCATTTCTTGACCATCCAGTGTTTTGGAGCATGGTTTCCCTAATGTGCTCATTCACACTTTGCTTGGAGTAAAGAAGAAATGGTAAGAATTCCATGATTGCTAAGGTTTCCTCCTACAGCAGGGCTAACTGGAAGCTGGAACAGCCACTGAAACATAGTGAAGTGGAGCATTGCACCTACCAAACTCATCTCAAATAGCTTATTTGATATGATTGAATGGGAGGTGCTGTGAAACTACGTGGGGTCAGTGTGGAAGTTAATGAGAATTTCATGAGCCACTTTGAATAACATATGTTCGTTAAACTGGCTTCCAAGGGACATAGCTCTACTGGAGCCAACGCCTTTCTGAAAAGTGTCATTCAATGCCTGCAGGTGAACTGAATTGTGGGACAAATAGTGGAACAGAGACTAAAGGAACAGCAACCCAGAGACTGCCACACCTGGGGACCCATCCCACATACAGACACCAAACCCAGACACTATTTTGGATGTCACGAAATGCTTTCTGACAGGAGCCTGATACATCTGTCTCCTGAGAGACTGCCAGATGCTGACCAATACAGATGTGGATCCTCGAAGCCATCCATTGGACTGAGCACAGGGACCCCAAGGGAGGAGTTAGCAGAAAGACTGAAGGAACTGAAGGCACCTTATCTGGCATCAATGGGAGGGGAGGCCCTTGGTACTATGAAGGCTTGATACCCCAGTGTAAAGGGCAGTGAAGTGGGAGTAGGTAGGTGGGTGGGGGAGCACTCTCATAGAAGCAGAGTAAGTAGAGGATAGGGCAATTTCAGAGGGGAAACCAGGAAAAGGGATAACATTTGAAACGTAAGTAAATAAAATATCCAATTAAAAAAAAAAAAAAAGAAAGACCCAATTGTCACCATGTTGTCCTTCCCAGCCTTGATTTCAGCTTCTCCTTGAAGATCTATCACTTTTTTGAAAGGATGGCAAATTAACCAGCAGACCAGAAGCTCTGAATCATTAATGATCTCACTGTACCCTTGAATTTATTCCAATGAATCTAAAAATATTTATTTTAAACATGTTCACTGACTTCAGGGTAATAGATGAGCTAACTTCTATTTCTTCTCAGTGTTTCATATTGAGGTTCTGTGCTTCTCTGTAAAATATCTCTTTTAGGGCCACTGTGTTTTATATTGGCATGTTTACCTCTAATGTCCAAATTTGAACAGGTTTATGATTATGAAAAAGAGCCAATAAGCCAGGCATATTAGTATATAAATCACTGTCAGAAAACCAATCTTGTGTTTCAAAAGCAGCAAAAACCTTTTAATGTATTGATAGAGGTCCACTAAAAGGGCGTGGGAAATTGTTCTTCTATCCTAGCCAGGTAGTCTCATGAAGACATGCCATCCTGACTTATCAAGGAATTCAGCTGATTAAGCTTTCCTATAAATAAGCTCATTTAACAAACATCGATTAAGGAAAAGCTGTTAAAACTAAAGTTCCTTTCTTTGGATCTGTCATATCTTTTTGTTGTTGGTGTTGTTTCGGTTAGCAATGGAAAGTCTTCTTTTAGAACTAGGCCACTTAAGCAAAACAATGACTGAAGCATTTTCTAAAATAGCAGAAACACAGACAATCACTCTAATTCATGTTAAAAATCCAGAAGAAGATTAAAGGCTCACTGTGCAGATTGGACACATCCTAATGTAAGAATTATGCTGAGCTGTCCAAATAGTGTGCATTTTTATATTTATTCAAAAAACTTTTAAGGGGAGGCAAGATGGCTAAGTGGGTTAAAGTGCTTATTTCTAAACTTGGTGATGAGTTCCATTCTCCATGATTTACACTGAAAGGAGAGGATTGACTCTTAAAGATTGTGCTATGACTTCCACAGCTATTCAATGGCACGTGTGCACATGCATGTTAGGGCATGTATACACACACACACACACACACACACACAAGCACAAACACAAACTGAATTGAAATAAAAATTTATGATTAAAATTTGTGATAAAGCCATTAACTTTGCTTATAATGCTACCTATTGATTTCATGCATTAATTTATTGGTGTGATATAATAAAAATTGATGTAAATGACAATGTTGGACAGAATTTTCAGGCCATACTGTTCAACTCATTGTTAAAATATCTTTACATTTTCCTGTGTGTTGGACAAGCTGAAGAGAACAGAATCAAGTGAAAAGAAAGAAACATTTAGAATGGTAACTAAATGAAAAATTTAAAAGTAGCCCTTAAGAGATGTGCATGGAGGGCAGGATTTTCAGGAGACTCCATACCTAGAAGAAGAGCAACAGGGAATTAATATCGCTGAGAGGGTGAATCTTCTTCTAGGACAAGATTTCCTGAAGTTATCCAGCCTCAAAAGTGGATACACTTAGATACATCTACATATACAAATAGACGCAGTAGGGTGTGTGTGTGTGTGTGTGTGTGTGTATGTGTGTGTAAATACATAGATTTGTAACAATGATTAACAAAAAAAAGATTGAGAATTTGAAAGGGAGTGTGGGGGAAGACAGAAGGTGTTGGAGATAAGTAAAATATAATGTGAATACAGTACTCGTATAAAAAATTCTCCAGTTTTAAATATAAATAGAAAATTAAAGTTATTAGATTTAAATAACTTACTATTAGATTTGAAACTGGATTTTATCTTTGGTTGTTTGTATGAATGCTTTGAATAAGTTTTAGAGTTCATCTTTTCCCAAGTTTGAAAGAGTAGAACAAAAAAAAAATTTCTTTTTTTTAAATTTGATTTTATTAATTTATTTCTTTATACTCCATATTTTATTCCCTCCCCCCATCCCCCATCCGACTGTTCCCCATCCTATATGTACTCCCCTTCCCCATCTCCATGTGGATGTCCCCACCCCCCACCCCACCTGACCTCTAAACTCCCTGGGGCCTCCAGTCTCTTGAGGGTTAGGTGCATCGTCTCTGAATGAACACAGACCCAGAAACACTCTGTGGTATATGTGTATGTAGGGTCACATATTAGCTGGTGTGTGCTGCCTGTTGGTGGTCCAGTGTTTGAAAGATTTTGGGGGTCCAGATTAACTGAGACTGCTGGTCCTCCTACAGGGTCTCCCTTCTCCTCAGTTTCTTTCAGTCTTCCCTAATTCAACAACAAGGGTCAACTGCTTCTGTCCATGAGTTGGGTGCAAATATCTGCATCTGACTAACAAAACAAATTCTAAGCACTCACTGTATTCAGTGTTCTACAGTTCTATGACAAAAAAAGTTTCAACAGTAAAATTGTGGTTTCATTTATTTTCTAGTAACATATAGTCTAAGACAGATCTTCAAATTTCCTATGTGGGAGAATATAAAAAATTTTAACTTACTATCATAAAAGAACATTTTTGTTGGAAACATGAACTATTTAATATAATAAACATATTAATTTCCTCAGCAAATAAAATTCATTTTGAAATTAAGTACCACATGTCCATGAAGAAAGCTAAAGAGGTAGAGACAGAGACAAAGGATTAGCAACATAAAATATTTTATGCTTATGGAAAATAAGACCCAAGTTTAAAATCACAGTACCATAAAACATTAAATATATGCCCCCAAACCAGTAAATTTTGTATCTTTTTAAAATACTTTATAAAATACTTTATTATTTATTTTTATTTATTAATAGGTGTGTTGTGTGTTTCCTAATCTCTACAAGGACATATATAAAGTCACAACTGGACTGTAACTCAAACTGACCTACAGTTAAGTTTTGCCAGAATCCTTACATGTAGCTGTGAAAACTGGTAGTTTACTGTTCTTTGAGTAATTATGGAAGATGCTCCAAAAGTTTATAGAATGTCTTTGGTACTAGTGACCAATTATGTAGTGACATCTCCAGAGAACTCGTGAAGCAAAGTAAAAATGACAGAGAACATGTTTCTCCATCTGTCAGAGTTACACCTGCAAATAAGTCCCCAGGGTAACTGGGAGAGTGTGGAGAAAATAGTATCTTCCTCTAGAATGAAGACAGCTGTTTGCATGTGTATCTATTGCCGTTAAAATTATTTTTTAACTTAATTTTCCATTGCTCTTGTTTTCTTAACTTTTCAGGGCCAGAAGGAAAATTGCATCAAATTTGGTATTTCCATTTAATAGGTTTTACTTACTGTGACAAATGATTCCCAATCATTTATAGAAGGTGTGACAGGTGCCGTCAACAGTGAACTGGGACTAGGACCTGCTTGGATAGTCAGTTGGGAACTGATAGTGGTAGACAAATCATAGGATCATCCAACAAAGCACCACTTTTGGAAAGCATCTTTACATTCTGTTAAAATTTAATTTTATAGACATATCTTGTTATGTCTTCAATGCCATCCTATCCATGAGCCTCCCAAATACAGTTTGTTTGTAATGCCTAAGTTCTATGTGTATGTCCCCTATATTGTTATCTAGAACCATTCACATGATTCACACTCCATAGGAATCATGTCAACTTCAAAGAATGATCCAAAACTGGGCTGGGATACAGCTCAGTTGAAAATTTGCCTCCCATGGAAGAAGTTCAGAACTTGTCTAATTCCTGAAAAGCTGAGCATGGTGTTGTACAACTTAAATTTGATTTATGCTCTATCCTAGCATGTAGGAAGTGAACTTATTGGAACAAGGAGTTCGATATTGTTCACAGATAGCCAATAATTGTCTTTGCAAAAATAAAATCAATGTACAAATAGAATTATTTGTGTCATTAAACTACCATCAAGAACATATCTAAAGAAAACTTAAATTTCAATAAATTAAGTCTCTGTGTCTCTATCTCTTTCTGTATCTGTCTCTATCTCTCTATCTCTGTCTCTTTCTATGTCTCTGTTTCTGTATCTGTCTGTCTCTGTCTCTGCTACTCTCTCTCTCTCTCTGTCTCACTCTCTCTGTCTGCCTCTCTCTCTCTCTGTGTCTCTCTTGCTCTCTCTCTCTCTCACTGTGTGTATGTGTGTGTGTGTGTGTGTGTGTGTGTGTGTGTGTTTGTGTGTGTGTGTGTGTGTGTGTATGCATGTCTGTGCCTGTGTTTCTTGTATGGGTGTTTCCTGGAGTTTGATTATAGACATTGTACATGCTAAGAACACTGTGTTGCTTTGAAGGAGACAGCCTTATAGATCTTGATATTTGAATTCTTGGTTCCCAGTTAGTAAGAACATTTGTATTGCATATTGTAGAAAGGAATCTCCACATACATGTCATTAATAGCGTATCATGAATACATGGTCATGCTACTACTACTACTACTACTACTACTACTACTGTTGTTGTTGCTGTTGTTGATCTTGTTAGAGTTAACTCTAAAATCCAGGTGGCAACCAGAGGATCACAAGGATGGTACTAGAGACACTAAACAGGCTCTGTTCCAAAAATTAATAGGTCCAGACATCTAGACATAGGACAATGAGAGAACCACTGAGTAGCAAAATAGAAGCAGACTTCAAGAAACCCTGGAATGTGGCTGACCATGTGACTAGAAAGGTAGAAAGACGCTTTATAATAGAACTATACTTCTCCAGAAAAGCCCTGCTGGTGGCTAATGAGATGCTAAAGTATTCATTTTTGTTTGTTTTGCAGTATTACCTGGGAGTCTTTAGAACTTCAGTTTTCTGAATAAAGGTAAGTAAAGAAAGAAAATTCTTGTGTCTGTTCATTGATGCTTGTACTGCAAAGTAGTACAAATGCCAGGCTTTTAGTTGCAGTAGTAAAACACATAAAATAATGCCTAGGGAAAAATCCGAAGACATAGCATTCATATACTCTGTTAATGAAGCTCATGATATATTACTCTATGGAGACAATATCCATATAGTGAAAGTCAATATAACATAAACTACCATAGAGTATTTACAGTGTAGTTCTAATCTTTTAAGTTTCTAAATCAGGAAAATAATTTAAAGTTTCCAATAACAATTAATCTGCAGTGGACAAGGGGGGTGGGAATTCCCTAGACATGAAAACCAGCAATGCACAATGGCTAACACAAGTACCGGTTTAACAGCATGTGTACTCAAAACAAAACAAAACAAAACTGAACAACACACCATTTTTGTTTGTTTATGTATGTGTGAGTATGCATATAAAAAAACACTGTTCTTTCGTTATTGGTAATCTGAGTTTCCGGTGTTCTGCTAAGCAGTGTTCCCTGTATAAAACATGTATATGACCAAAACCCTCCATAACAGAATATGTGCTTGTCTATGTCTAACACCCAACTTGGTAAGATACACAAATGATGAACAGCCACAGGGCATGAAACTCAGGAGACCTGATGTCACCTAACAGGTGATTTTGGCACTAATAGGAAGTGATGAAATTTGAAATTAACCAATATGCCCACATGAGAACACTCTAAGAGGTGTCAGGAATTCAGAAAATAGCAATTCACACAAAAACATAAAAATAATAAATATGACAAGAAAAAGAGCATAACTGTGAATGTTCTTGGGTCCCAGCTTTCTTGGCAAATAGGAGTAGTATATGCTGACTGCCTAAGTTGAGTATGAACATGAGCCTGGTGAAAAACACAAGACCTGGTTGCTGGCTACAGTGGATAAATGGGGAAAAGGAGTGTGTGGTTAAAGAAGCAGGAAAAGGCTGTGAGATTGGGGCAGACAGGAAATGGATGTCATTGCAGCCCTGAATCTGCTGAAGGTTAACACAGGTCAGCACCATGGTATAACTGGCATTTTTAAAAGTTCACTCTGTCTTATTTAGAGATAATGGATTGTGCGATGAAGAGAACTGAAGCAGAAAGACCATGAAGTTGCCATTGCAGTCCCAGTGAGGGGTGGCATAGCATAGAAGTGACAGGATACACTAAAAGGTGACAGACATAGAAGAACCAAATGTCTGGAGGCTTTGGGGTGTCAGAGCATGGGAGTTCCACTTACTGGGAACATTTGGAAAGATCAAGATCAATTGAACCTGTTCAGCCCTTGATACCCAGTGTAGAAAATGTTTAATATTAGCTTGTATAACCCAAGGAAATGGCACAGCTCTTAGGGCTTAAAATAAATTCTTCTGTGCTGTAAATCCTTGCTGCTCAAAGTCCATAATTGACCAGTGATCAGGAAGAGCATATTTGGTAGCATTCCTTACGATAAGGTGGGTTCCATGGGACAGATAGCAACTTCCTTGTGCATTACAACAAAATGTCCTGGATGTTCAAAGAGAACAAAAGCTTCTTGGAAGCTGAAAGTGAGGAGAGCACAAAGAATCAGAGAGGTCCCAAGACCTCATCCCTAGATAAGGAGCAGTTGATTGCTGCTGGGAAGGGAAAGTGACTTTCTTTGCAGTATGGCTACTGGTGAGGTACCTGTGTCACAGTAAATGACACCACACATATGAACATATTAACAGCACTAATTAGGATTTCACACAGAGAGAGGATATGAAGCTGGGGCAAGGACATGTGTTGGAAGGAAGGAATTTGAGGGAGAGAGTGGGAGTGGAGATAATCTCATACATTGTAATTAGTACTACATACAGCATTCAAATTATAAAACTTAAATATTATACTCAACACCAGATGTCATGTATGGATAGCCGTTTCTCATGATATTTATGTAAAACTGTACATATATAAATATATAAAATATATAAAAATAGAAAAGAAAGCATTTAATTGAGGCTTGTTTATAGTTTCAGAGATTTAGTCAATTTTTATCAAGGAGGGAAGTAGGGTGGCATATAGGCAATCATGGTGCTGGAGAAGGAGCCAAGAGTTCTACATGGGGAACCACCAGCAGAAGACAGAGTCTGGGTCAGCTCGGGTTTTGGAAATCTCAAAGCCCAGTCCAGGTGACACACTTCCTCCAACAAGGCCAAACCTACTGCAATCTCTTAATCTCTCTTAGTCAGCAGTTATCAACCTGTGGGTCATGACTGCTTTAGGGTTTTCATATCAGATATCTTTTATATCATATATTTACAATATCATTTATAACAGTAGCAAAATTATACTTATAAAGTAGCATCAAAATGATTTTATGGTTGGGATCAATACAACATGAACTATATTAAAGTTTTCTGCACTAGGAAGGCTGGGGACTCCTGCTCTAAGTAGTAACATTTGCTCATAACTAAGCACTCAAATATATGAGCTTATATGGGCTATTTTCATCCAAACCACCATGTCTAAAAACAAAATTCCTAAGCTTTTCCTGGTTCCCTTGCACTACATTGTAATAATGTATTGTATTGTATTGTATTATATTATATTATATTATATTATATTATATGTCATAGGTTATAAGTTATATGTTAGTTATATGTTTGCTATATGTTATGTGTTATATGTTATAAAACACAAAAAATAAATAAATGCTTTGAGTGGAAAGAAGAATTTTCCTTTGAATGTAGCTTTAATACATTTTATCTTTATGAAGTTACACTTTACATGAGCAGAGTATCAGAAACAGTAAACTTTCTGGAAGTTTCGTCTCATGGGGACACAGAGTTACCCTGTGTAATATTATATATTGATTCTATTATCTACATTCCCAGTAGAATTTGGAGAATTAATGTAAGAATAGAATTTTAAATTGAAACAATAAGGTTGATAATAAGACAACTATCATCTTTGGTATCCCTTGATGCCCTCAACTAACTGAGAAATATCTGACTAAAATTCTAGATGATGGAGACAAAGAAGTGTCTGGAAATTTTGAAAATCCCACTGTGGTTAGTTTCCTCACACTCATGGTCAACCAAAACTAACTTAGAAAAGCAGGCCTTTTGTCAATATGCTTCTAAGAGACCAACCAGTTTAGGTCAGAACTGATCCATATACTGTTCTACTATCTAGAACACAGTTTAGTGTTCTAGCTTGTAATCTTGATATGTACTGAACCTGTGTCTCAGAAATGAGCCAGGTACTTCAGCTTAAAAGCACTGCTACTTTTGTAAAAAGATTATGTAAAAGGATGCTTTTTTGTTTTTCCAAAACTTGGTGTAGGTCAAGTCTACACCATTTTCAGATATTCTATGTTCACTCTTCATTATTGGCTTTGGCTTTGGGTTTTTTGTTTGGTTTGGTTTGGTTTTTGTTTTTATTTTTGTTTTTGTTTTTTGTTGTTTTGTTTGTTTGTTTGTTTGTTTTTGTTTTTGTTTTTTTCGAGACAGGGTTTCTCTGTGTACCCTTGGCTGTCCTGGAACTCAGAAATCCGCCTGCCTCTGCCTCCCAAGTGCTGGGATTAAAGTCATGTGCCACCACTACCAGGCTTTGTTTTTTTATAAGCCATTTTAGTAAACAACTCTAATTATACCACCATATCCAGAGAAGGAATGGGCAGAAATTCTGTCTCTTTTCAATATCCAGTTGTAGCTACCCTAGTAATGCATCTGGCCACTTGTTATATGACTCCTAATGGAGTGAGTTTTTTAAATCATTTTACTAATATTAACAAGTCATCTGGTGTCAATGAGTAAGTAAAGATTCATTACCTAAGCATATATCATCTCAATGGAACTTAAATTACTCTCTAGTAAAAGGAAGAAAATTAAGGAGTAAATACATGATTAAGCAATTCTATGTGAAAATAAATTATTTCTATCTCTGACATCTTCCATAGACTTCTCAGAGTGTCATGAAAGCATTGTTAACACAGACATCCACCATCTGCTTCTCAGAATGTGTTTACACTTCATGAAAACTGGGAATTTATGTTACTTCTGCTCCACATCCAGTTCCAATCAACAGTGTTTGTGCTGATATCAGAGCATAAAAGATTGTTAATGTCAATAAAACAAAATTAAGGTTGAGATCTAAATGCTTCCTTGTACTTTG
The DNA here is from genome assembly GCF_000001635.26 of Mus musculus. Taxonomy (NCBI): domain Eukaryota; kingdom Metazoa; phylum Chordata; class Mammalia; order Rodentia; family Muridae; genus Mus; species Mus musculus. Next base: position 19,747,904 of record NC_000084.6, read on the forward strand.
ATGCTAGCTCAATGAGCTTTGACATCATTTCACCTCAGGCACCTATTAGTTGTCCCCCTATATTTTCAAGGCCAGACTGTATCACACATTCATAATAAAAGCCATGAGTGTCTTTATTTTGAAAATTGTAACTTGTGTGTCCTTCCAAGACCAGGCCCTGTTACTAAGGAGATAGGGGGAAAGAAATAAGCACTGACTGGAAATCTACAGTTTTGTTGCAAGTGTTGACATAAGTAGCACTTGCCACTGTGGTTGGGATGTAAAAAAACAAAGAATTCTAGAATATGTTAGATTCTGCATAACATAACTTGGAAGAAAATTAACAAAATTTCCAGTCACATAATCTTGGTAAAAGACCTCATAAACATTTCTGATATTGATAATTGGAGCTAGAGTTATGAAAAGGACTGGGTGAAATGATGTCTTCTGGACATAACAGAATGTGAGGTACAAACTCTGATGACATGAAGGAGGAGAATTCTAGGAGCCCTAGAAGTAGAAGGCAATATTCTCATATCACATATAGATATGACATACTTTGTCAACACCTTCACCCTGGTCAAGGGCACCAAACGGACCACTCTGTAGACAGACTTATTTGATGTAGATAGGAGGACTCAGGCAACGCCAGGCAGCATGATCCCCTTCTGCACAGAAAACTTGTTAAACTGGTATTTATGTAAAAATAAAAGCAAATAGGCTTTTCAAGTTAATTTTACTTCTTCCACAAAATGCACAACTTTTCTTTTTACTTATTGCCTTCATATCTCAAGATACTTATCAATCTGAATTTAGAAGTTTATTTAACATTACTTGTTCTTGATAATAATTTATGTTCTGTGTGTTCTATATATGACCTTGTTCAAAACATTCTTTTCAAGCAATTCAGTTTTAACTCATAATAAGAGAAGCAATGCATTGATAATCAACTAGTGTGTGAAGGGCAGTTTATATTTGATTTTAGAATTTGCGTTTTCAGAGGACTTGTTCTCACAATTATATTTTCTCTCAGTATACTTAAACTTAGTTTCCATTCTTTTTATAAGGGATGAGGAGACCCTGACGAGGATTATGGATAGAGACAGAACAGTTTGAATGGGCAAACAATACTTCATCATGGGAAAAATATGTTTTTAAGACTCACTGGTCATTGAGAGTTAACTGCACAATATAACTTGCTTCTGTTCTCTCAATTTCTATAATATCCATAAAGTCCTATAGCAAATAGACAAATCAGCAACAAATTCAATAAAGATTAAAGATAAATGCAGCATACCAAACTCTTAGTATGAATATAGTCTACAATCTTCCAGGAAATTTGATAGTAGACCATATATTGATAAGTTCATATAACTTACTGAATTTCATTCTCTATCCTTATTTATGAAGATACTATGTGTCCGTAATTTGGGAGAAAAGAGATAAAGTAAAAGAAAGATTTTTTTTTTAAAAAAAAGAAAGAAAATTTATAGGTTTTAGTATCACAAATAAGGGTTTCTATGGGTGACAGACAATAAATCTTCTGAAGTAAATTTTCAAAAATGAAAACTAGTCCTCCAAGAGTAGAAATCAAAGAATGTAGCAGAAAATTCACTGTTCTTATTTGATTTAAAGTATGATATGCATTAGCTGTCACCCAGCTGAGAACATTTATTAACTATTAATGATTTCATATGCATTTTAATCAAGAAGAGAACTCATAACTATTGCATATTTCTCTTTTTCCCCAGACACTGAGCATTATTTAATTAACCAGTGTTTACAGTCTTACATACCACATTTGCATTTTGATCCTGATGCTGCATTTGAGTAAACATATATTTAATTTACCATCTCATCTATTTTTAACCTAGACATATGCAGATCATTAGGTTTTCTATAACAGCATGTTTGTCTACATTTTCTTTTACCTTACAGGTAGGAGATTCTCTTGCTTTTCTTTGGAAGCAACATTGTTGATAAATAGTAGACAATAAATATTCTGCACAATATTTGGTGACCTAGTTGAGAGATCCCATTTCTTAAAGTAATTGCATTTTGTACTGTGTACTATCTGGTGTTTCCAATTACCTTTCCACACAAGCTAGGCTTCTCCACTGCATATCTCCTCTTAAGAGAACATGAGGAGTTAATCATGTTCTAAAACCTTTATAAACTCCTTAATAAAATGTTTGCAACATTAAAAGCATTATTGAAATAAAAGAAACTGATATAGCATATGAATATATAGACTTTGTTAAATATCTTTAATTATATGAAGAATTGTTTTGCAGAAAACCTAAGTAGAACAGAAGCATGGAATTATAAAAGTGAAAATTAATTTGAATATTAAGGACTTAGCATGAGCATTTTGTACTCGATGACAAAGCTCTAGGGAAGGTAAGATAACCCATGGCAGAAAATAGTTATTGATTTTTAAAAACATAACATGTAGGCAAAATACCAGGGAAAAATTCTATATGCATGTCTCTATGTGCAGATGCACATTTGTCCATCTTTATTCTACAATAAAAAAAAAAACCCTGAAAGCTTACCAATACATTACTAGATATCTGTGTTTCCTCAGCATAAGATTTAAGCTATGTCCCATTTCTCTCTTTACAGTCATAGCAATCTACTACAAGCTCCTGAATAATCAAGCAAACTTCACGAGTACCAAACTGTTCAGGAATCAGAGCATTAGCAAAGTGGGGGTGTCAGAGACTTAGATCAGAGCATAGAGATCCAAGGGAGACAGCTGAAGAACTGAGATGGAGAGTGAAAAACAGCAATGTGCTTGGCAGACAACCCAGAACTGGCCTTGACATGAGACCCTGAGTCAAATCACCACTGCAAGAGAAGTAAACTCAGAAGCAGGACAGGAGCTTTGGAAGATGGTTCAGGTTCAAAGTCAAACAGCAAAAAATAGAGATATTTAACATACATAAATGGAATTGCAGGTATAAAGATAAGCCAGAAAACTAAAGCAGCAATATTAAAAATAACAACAATATGAAGTGCTCCAAACACACAAAACTGAATCTGCAAGTACAATATATCAATTAACAAGATTTTTAAAAAACCTAAGACAAATACTACTACTGCAAAATGGAAGATATATCAAAAAAGGCTTCTGACTAAAAAAGAAAGATGACCTAAAATGTAGTTTGACAATCAAAAGAATATTTAGCAGGCACAGTGTTACAGAATATGAGAAATGCTGCTTTTAAAGGACTGAGAGGCAATGTTCATAGAACAATCCAACAGAACAGAACAAACAATACTTAGAAATATTATGTTAATTAAATTTCTTTCTTTCTTTCCTTCTTCCTTCCTTCCTTCCTTCCTTCCTTCCTTCCTTCCTCCTCAATTTTATCTTCCTTTCTCTCTCTCATTTGTTTCCTTTTCTTTCTTTGTGGTTTCAGATAAGACCTATTGAACCATATGCTGTTTAGTTTTTAAATTGGTAGATAGGTAGGTAGAGAGCACTATATACATATAGGCAAAAGAATGGTTAACAACTGTGGTAACTAATCTTAAACTGCCTACATCTGAAATCAAATAAAACCCAAGATAGTAGACAAACCTGTGTAGGATCTGCTTGATAAAATCCCACCCTACATTTGGACAACTTCTAGTGACAGCCAAAAAGAAAGGACATAAAACAAGGAAGATTTTACATTTTACCTGCATTTACTCATTCCTACTGACAAATTCATTTGTCCTTCAGCTGAAGTATCTTTTCACCTATATTATGCCTTCTTCTAAATCAGAAGCAGACTAAGACCAGAACTACAATGTCAGCTAGGGACTGCTGAGACATCTGGCCTCATGCACTGTACAGCACCCTGATTCTCAGCCTTTTTGACATTATACAGCCATTGTTGGTCTAGTGAAACATAGTCTATAAGTCAGTCAATAGATGATATAGCTATAAATGTAGATAACCAGAAATAGATAATAGAGATAGATGATGATAGATAGATAATAGATAGATGATAGATAGATAGATAGATAGATAGATGATAGAGATAGAGATAGATAGATAGATAGATAGATAGATAGATAGACAGACAGATAGATAAATAGATAGATAGAATCTGTCATGTTCCTTTAGATAACCTTCACTAATATAAAAATTTATCTTTCAATTTAGGGTTCTAGAAAGGAGGCAGAAAGAATAAGGGAAAAACATATATGCAGATCTGTGTTATTTTTTAATATACATGTTGTCTGTGAATAGACACAAATAAAAAAGCAAATTCAACCCGGGTATATTGACACACACTTTGTAATCCCTGCACTTAGAGACTGAGATAGATAAAGAAATTCAAGATAGTTTACAGCAACACAATGTATCCAATTCCAGTGTTGGCTTCATTTGGGACCTGTGTAAAAAATTTAAAATAAAATAACAAAATTAAGCAGGGATGGACTAAGACGACAATATGACATAAACCAAGGATAGTTTAAAATAAAATTCCTATAGAAAACTCCACTAATTAGATACATTTGATAAAATAGATAACACAAAAAAGCTACTCACCTAGAATTGCTATCTAACTCTTAATAATTTTTAAAAGGTTACAAAAACAAAAATAGCAATTGTGTTTATGGCTGTACTATGTGAATAGTCTTCTCCAACACCAATTGCTTTTCTTCCCTTAGGGTTGTGATAGAAAGCCAGCCACAAAATCATTTCCTAGCATCAAGGACTCTGAATCTCTTTTCTATTACACATGGCAAAACACCTATCATCAAAATATATAGTTATTAATCTGCCCATAATGGTTCTACACAGGCTATAAAGAAATAAGACAGATTTGGCCCTAGATCTAAGGAGGCTGTAAGTTACTACTCTGTCCCAACAACTGAAAACTTGAACAAACTCTAACATGAACAACTTATTTGATTCCCAAGGAAAGAGAGGTCATAAGGAAACTTCCCCACACTGTTAACACTTACTGGTGAAAATAGAGAATTATAACTTAGGCAAGAAAAGTTAATGTCTGCTTAAGAACACTTAAAATTATGCTGGAGGCCAAATATGACCAAGTCAAGGAAATTAAAATTCCAGGGTGTTATAGATTGAGAGACCACATATTTTTCTACTTTTGCCTTCTGGACTCTAGTAGTATTTTACACTGAATATCAGGAAAAAAGTACCTGATACGTCAGGCAAGCGAAAGAGGAAATATACATGTGAGTTTTAATGTTGGGGATGTGCATACAGACTTCTTTAACCAGAATCTAACTGTACTGGCTAGTTTTATGTCAACTTGATATAAGGTAGAGTTATCTGAGATGAAATTCAAGAAAATGCTTCCACAGGATTTAATATTAGGAGGCATAGAGAGAAGGAAAGTCATAATCAAACTATATTGTGTGTTAAAAGAATCAATTTTCAATAAAAATGGTCTTAACAGAATATAATTTGGCTGTAAGGCATTTTATTAATTTGTAGTTTATGTGGAAATACTTGTTCATTGTAGGTGGTGCCATCTCTGGGATAGTAGACCTGGATTCTACAAAAAAGCAGACTAAGACAGCCATAAGGAACAAACCAGTGAGCAGCACTCTTGCAAGGCCTCTGTATCAGCTCCCGTCTTGAGGTTCTTGCCCTGCTTCTTTTCCTTTTCTAATGTACTTCAAAGGCTGATAGTGATGTTGAAATTAAACAAAGTAAACCCTTTGCTTTGCAAGTTCATTTTGTGTCCCATAAAAGTAATGAAAACCCTGTCTAAGATGTCAGCACTCAAGATCCTGCGAATAAAGCTCTTGGAGCTAAAAAATATACAACCACAGCTCTATGTAGTTTTCTACATGAAAGTAGCCCAACAGCCAAATCTATGCCACTTTACCTTTTTGGCGGAACTCAGGATCCAGGAAAGAGTAAGAAACTTGTGACTATCACAATCTAAAAGTACATGTTTGTAAAGACTGAAACCTAAGTGTAGTGTGAGTGTTTTTGCTTCCTCTCTACCTGATAACACATTACCGATGATTAGAGTGTAGCAATATTTTTCAAATATTTCAAAAACATAAGAGTGAATAGAAAAATAGGCACAAAAGCCATTCTCATGTAAGTGTGAGCATCATCAGGTAACCCACAAGTTTTCTTGAGACTATTGACAAAATAAATCTCCAGTTGAGAAGCAAATAAACCAGAATATAATATAGTATTGAACAATAATGTTGGAAGATTGATACTTCCACACTTTGAGACTTATTTCAGTAATAATGAGTGGCATTCGGCAAAAAAATAGTATATGGCTCAACGGAACACAGCCGATCCTGAAATAAAACTTACTTGCTTACTTGCTGCCCTTAGACAAAAAAGCAAAAGTAACTAAAAAAGATAAATTTTAAATAAATGGTGCTGGAAAATTGAATATCCATATGCAAGTAAATGATCAAGCTCCCTGAATATTAGCCAACATTGAAAACTTATGTCCACACAAAGCAATGCTTACAGATGGTTGTATCAGCCTTCTTTGAAAGTGCTGAAACATTGAAACACTAAAAATTCACTTCATTTACTGCATGATCAAATACACACTGATTATATCCAGGTGATAGAATATTATTGGATGCTATAACATAATGAATACATGTGGCATTAACTTGTACAGACAACACTAAAATGTGCATTAAGTTAAAGGAGATTTCCTGAAAGTCTATGAATGGTTTGATTGCAGAAATGTGGCATTCCAAAAAATTGTTGTTGCTACTTTGTAGGGATACAAGTGAATGAACAGACAGAGTACAGGGTATGTTTAAAGTAATGTGACACCCTGCATTGTACACTGGCTAAGTTTGTAGCAAACACTGCACCAGGATTTAGTGCAAATAGACAATACAGTAGATAGATTTTGAGACATGGTGGTTTGCCAATGAATGCTTGAAATGTTACCAACAATTGAAACATTTAACTAGATTTTTAATTTCTACACTAGTAATGGGGCTGTCCTTTGGTAGGGATGTACTCTCTAAAGGAACTCCCCACATATTCTACAAAATTTTCCTATGAACTTAAAACTGATTCAAACACTAACAGCAAAAGCAATGAAGAAAGTGTATGAGTGTGTAGATATCTTTTTTGTATGCTGGTATCATTCCATTGGACAGGAATACACACACATGCACACACACACACACACACACACACACACGAGAGAGAGAGAGACAGACAGACAGAGACAGAGATAGAAACAGGTACAAAAAGACAGAGACACAGAGAAAGAGACAGACAGATAGACAGAGACAGAGAGAGATAGAGACAGACAGAAAGAGTTGTTCAGTAGCTACCTATACTGTGTCTCTCTTTAGTTTCATGGGAAGGAATTCTCCACAAGCCTGCTGACATTTATATTTTGCTTTTAGAATTTGGGAACACGTAATCCCACTGTGGTTTCTATTACTGCTTTTTAATAGTGAGCAGGTTATAAAGCACACACGCAAAGGCAAACATACATATTTTTGTCATATGAGAAATCTAAAAATCTCAGCCAGTATATAGAACAATGACTAGTAGAGATTGGAGAAAGAGTGTAGTAGATGAGGAATATGAAAAATAGGAAAGCTCCAAGTTCTAAGAACAGTTTGAAGGATGGAATGTATGTTCATATTCCATAACATCATAACTGTTGATAATTCAAATATTATGCATTTGAATAAACGAATATCCATTTCATCTATATCACTAAAATATTATGCATCCAAGGTTCTACATTTCTCCCTCTCTATAGGTCTGAGTTAACATTTCTCTGTTATTTGCTTCTGTGTGTTTGGCTCTTATAAATGACTGGGTGGAATTTGTAGTATTTATCCTATTTGACTAACTTATTACCTGATTATTATGTCCTATAAGGTTATTGCACATTGCAATACTGATGTAAGAATGTTGTGTGGACACTATGCCCCTCCTTAGAATTGGGAACAAAACACCCATGGAAGGAGTTACAGAAACAAAGTTTGGAGCTGAGACGAAAGGATGGACCATGTAGAGACTGCCATATCCAGGGATCCACCCCATAATCAGCTTCCAAACGCTGACACCATTGCATAAACTAGCAAGATTTTATCGAAAGGACCCAGATGTAGCTGTCTCTTGTGAGACTATGCCGGGGCCTAGCAAACACAGAAGTGGATGCTCACAGTCAGCTATTGGATGGATCACAGGGCTCCCAATGGAGGAGCTAGAGAAAGTACCCAAGGAGCTAAAGGGATCTGCAACCCTATAGGTGGAACAACATTATGAACTAATCAGTACTCCGGAGCTCTTGACTCTAGCTGCATATGTATCAAAAGATGGCCTAGTTGGCCATCACTGGAAAGAGAGGCCCATTGGACACGCAAACTGTATATGCCCCAGTATAGGGCCAAAAAAATGGGAATGAGTGGGTAGGGAAGTGGGGGGGAGGGTATGGGGGACTTTTGGGATAGCATTGGAAATGTAATTAAGGAAAATATGTAATAAAAATAAATAAATAAATAAATAAATAAAAAGAGTTAAAGGTGAAAAGAAAACTTCCTTAAAAAAAAAAAGAATGTTGACTTTACAGTTTAGATTTATACACTAAACACACAATTTTACTATCTACTCATATGTACGTGTATACTGGATTATTTCTATATCTTGATTATTGTGATTAGTGCAGAATTTAACATGGTAGTAGTAACATGGTTAGAGACATCAAATTCAGTTCCTGTGAATAAATACATAGAAGTGTGATTGCTGGAATATGTGGCAGTTGCTTTTTGAGTAATTTTCTTCATCCTGTTCCCATAGGCTGTACCATTTTGGATTTTCTCCACCCACCTTCTTTATTGAAAATAGATTTCTTTATCATATACTATATCATAATAACAGTTTCTCTTTCCTCTACTCCTTGAAGCTTCATTCTTCCTCCATTTCCATCCAGATTCACATGCTTTCTGTCTCTCCTCAGAAAAGAACAAATGTCTAATAAATAAGAACAACAACAACAAATAACAAAATTAAATATAATAAGATGAAAACAAAAACTATCATATCAAAGTTAGGTAAGACAAAGAGAAGGGAGAGAACCCAAGAATAGTCACAAGAATCAGAGGCCCACTTGTTCACACATTCAGAAGCCCCATGAAAATACTGAACTGAAAGATGTAAAGTATGTGAAATAGACCTGGTACAAACCCATGAAAGACTTGTGTGTACTGCTTCAGTCTGTGTGGGGTCATATGTGTTGAGGCCAGCCAGTGGCTCACATGTCCGGGTTCGAGCCTGGAAGGCATCTTGGAATCTGGAAGAGAGGGAAACTAGGCGACGAGAGAAAGATGGAACCAAGACAGGGTTCTGATCAAGGTTCAAATTTTTAATGGCTGACATGCTTTATAAAAGGGGGAGTCCATTCCTGCCGATTCATCCTTAGAGCCTGGAACCAGCTGCAGGTGATGGCATGCAGAATAGGGCATAGTTTCCAGAATAGCTCCAGGGGGCCTCACAGCAGGTAGCAGTATCTTGAAGAGGAACAGCAGCAGTGGCAGAACAATAGAGTGATCTAGGGAGGAAGGCTCCACCCAAGATAATCTTCTTAGTGGCAGCAAGGTCAAGTTTTGGCTTAGCCTGCCTCAGGTTTATGGGAGACTACATCTCGTCCCTGTTATTAATATTAAAAAACGCTGGACTGAGGCATAAATTTTATTTATGCTCCATAGTCCTGCCTGGGAATTATGATGGCTGGTGGCCGTGCCTGTCTTAGGATCTCAAATCCTCTCGAACCATTCAATTCTCTTATTGGAAGTTACATGCAGCTAGTTTGTTTGTTATACTTCACGCAAACACGGCTCTGTGGTGTAATATCAATAACCACTGCCTTTTGACATGTACCCCTGTCTTAGATTGGTATGATCTGGGATTTTGTTGCCCTTCATTGACTAACCGGCCCGCATAGCGCACCTTATTCCCAAATCAGACCAAAGCCACAATATGAACTTAGAATTCTTGATAAAAATTAGTAACTGCCACCTGCGTGCTGTTGGGGATGAGGATGCACAGCCTCTGTAGTCAGGCTGAAGGGCGTTGACTGACCTGCTTGAAAACAAAGTCTAGACAGTGAAAGGCACAGTACAAAAGCTTCTTTTGGGGAAGTCCAGGTACTCCATTCAATTGCAAACTAGCAAGAATCAGGCTAGACTTAGAGCTCTTGGAGTGAGGGAGGTGACTTAGAGAATTGAAGAAAGGCTTACAGCTTCCCTGGGAGTGGAGGCTGTGCTTTAATTTAACTTTTTGGCTAAAGAGGAATTTTAGCCATAATCAAGGTTAGAGTCATACTTACTAGAAGATGCAGGATCTGTGTCCAGTTGACGAACTAATCTCTCAGGCAGCCATCGTGCTCCATCTTCTTTTTGTGAAAAAACACACACCAAGCCCCTTCCCCAGATTAGGACCGGGTCTGGACCCTTCCATTCATTAGTTAATGGGTCCTGCCATTTTACCATGGCATAAGAACTAGAAGTAACTGGATGCCAGTGGTAATCCTCTACAGACTGACCTTTAACATCAGTTTGCAAAAAAATTTAGAATGAAGCAAAAGCAAGATGTGCCTTTGGTGACTTTGGGGGATACAACTGCCCCTGTCTTGTATTTAAAAGCCAATTTTTAAAAATGCGATGAGCACGTTCAACTATTCCTTGTCCCATGGGGTTATAAGGAATTCCAGTTTTATGTTTGATGCCAAATTCTTTACAAAATGAAGTAAAATTTTTGCTGGAATAGGATGGCCCATTACCTGTCTTAATAAGTTTAGGCAATCCCATGGCATTAAAGGCTTGTAGGCAATGATCAATTACATTTTTGGAGGCTTCTCCAGTATGCAGAGAAGCAAAAAGAAATCCTGAACAAGTATCACTACAAACATGTATATATTTTAATTTTCCAAATTTTGCATAATGAGTTACATCCATTTGCCAAACATGACTAAGCATGTGGCACTGGAGATAATGTAATACATTTAGGATATTGTTTTACAATCCTTCTTGCCTGCTCCTTAGTGATCTTAAGTCAGAGCTTTAAGGTCTGGCTAGAGAGATGAAAATTTTCATGATCATGCTTGGCCAAAGCAATAGGATCTGATATTAAGGCTTCTCCTATTAGAGCTCTGTGGTTGCAATCATTGGCTTCAGCTAAAGGTCCAGGAAGTCCAGAATGAGATTGTATGTGGCCAATATAGAACGGGTGTTTTTGGGCAAGAATGGTGTTTTGCAATTGTGAAAACAGGGATCCTGCTGGCATATTAAAGTTAAAAGTACCACAGGTCTCCAATAAGGGTATCGATTGTGCAACCTATAAACTATCAGTAAAAATATTAAAAGCCTCATGCACAGACTGAAAGACATTCACTACTGCTGTCAATTCTGTTAATTGAGCTGAGAAGCCAGGAGTCTTTATGATTACCTGTTGATTATTAATAAGAAATCCAGCTTACCCTTTAGAGGAGCCATCAGTAAACACCAGAAAAGCATTGTGTAAAGGTTGTAAAGAGGTTATATTAGGAAATATCACCTCATGAACCTTTAAAAATTTTATCAACCTATCTTGAGGGTAGTGGCTGTCTATAGTTCCGTTAAGCCCTATTTGAGCAAGCAACCACTCTCTACTATGTTGTTTCAGCCAACTGTCCTGACTTACGTTGTAAGGCTGAAGAATAATATCTGGTTCTTTGCCAAAATAAGTTATTGCCTACTTCATTCCAATGATAATCATCTGGGCTACTGCTTCATAATATGGCAAGATATTGCATTTAGGAGAAATCCTCGAATGTATCTACATTAGAGGAGACTTTTGCCACAACAATTCTGTAGGCACATGAATCCTATCAAAACTTAACAGTTGTAACAGCAAAGAGTAATCTATATAAGTGACAAATTGCTCTTCAGTAGCTTTTTCCACTTGTAAGGCCAGCAATCCTTCTGAGGTTAGCGATCTAGGGAAGGTTGCATCAGAACTCCCTTTAAGAATATCAAATAAAGGTTTCAACTCCCCTGTAGTGAGCTTTAAATAGGGGCAAAGCCAATTAATATCACCTAAAAATTTTTGAAAATCATTCAAAGTCCTTAAGTTGTCTCTGTGAATAACTATCTTCTGGGGAAAAACAGCTTCATCAGTAAGTCTAAAGCCCAAATAATTATAAGGATCTTGAGTTTGTATCTTTTCAGGAGCTATCTGTAATCCTTTTTAGCTAAAGCTTTTTGTAAATCTCTATAACACAAAAGCAAATCCTGGGGGTCTTTTCCAGGCAACCCAGGACATTTTCTTAACTGTCCAAAACAGTCCTTTTAAAGGCACAGTATTTTTTTCTTATGAGTAGCATAAGCAATTGCAAGCTTGAGAATTAATAGCTTCTAAGGGATGAACAATTTTAAACAATTGTAGGCTCTGAGACATATATATTAATAAAGATACAAATTAAGCTTGATTATTCAACATTTTAAAATACCATCTATGGCACACAGTTTAATTATCTGTGTTGAAGCAGGGGAAAACTAAAAAGAATAGGTGTGGGATCCAATTCACATCTACTTACTTCCCATAGAGGGGTTGTTTTTAAACACAGTGAATGGGATGCGTGCATGCATGAATTTATAGAAGATATAGGAGCATGCATAAAGACAATTTTTAACTTATCTTTGGGATAACGATTATCAATTTTATTTAAAATGATGGTATGCAATAGATTAAACATCAATATTCTGTAATAACCAAATTAATTGCTGTTTGGAACAAGGAACAGACAATTAGTCAGGTTTTTAAGACACCATTTTTGTTATACTTACTCAAAAATATATGAATTTATCTTACAATTCTTTGTTAGCTCCACAGCAGCTTAATAGGATGTTAAAAGTTTACTTTGACATGAAGAAGGATGATTTTACAACAATGTTTTCTCTAGCCAAGGAATTGTTGTGGGCACATTTAATAACCAATAACTAAAATAGGCAGATAAGATTTAATTACCATTGATTATAATTGATAACAACTATAAAAGCTTTTTTTTTAATTTCTGCAAGTTAATTTGTGTTCTTTGCCAATTAATTTGTGTCTCACTTAACAGCACCTGACAAAGGCTTAAGTTCTCCTGTGGTGAGTTTAAGGTGAGGTCTCAGCCAATTAACATCTCCTGGAAGCTTTTGAAAATAAAATTTTGAAGCAAACCAATTTTTCCTTCTTAGATTTTCTGGACCACGATTTTCTAGTATAACTAAAAACCTAAGTATTAAAAGATATTGCCTCTGAATCTTAAGGAATCTTCCCTGAAGGCAGGGAGAGGCGAGATCACAGGAAGTTGCCCAGTCACGGTTTGTGAAACAAAGGAGATTTTGCACCAGCTTCCCCAAGACTGCTTTGAACCTGTATTAACTTAAACATAAGTAAAAATTTTCCAACTCAAGCAATTCGGTCCTCCTGTAATGAGGACTGAATTTTAGAACTACTAAGTTTCTTAGTAATATGGATTGTAACTACAACCTTGGGAAAGCAAAACTCAATTTCAAAACAATTTATTACTTTAAGAATCAACATTAAAACTTCACTACTACATTGAGAGATTTGGCTGCCAATTTATACCTATGAATGCATGTCAGTGAAAGCTTTAATGCTTCATTAAAGAGACTGCTTTAAATCTTATCTTAATCCTACTTCCTAGGATAAGAATTACATTAATTATTATCTCAGCTAAAAGTATCTTAGGAGGCCCAGTTTTTTGGCCTAATATACCACGTGTTTGAAAAGATTTCTGAGTTGCCAATTTAAGGCTAACCCTCTGTTACCAATGTAACAATTATTTAATCCTAACCAATAACTTATGAGCTGATTGGGAAGACACACAGAGCACATTACCAGTAAAAAAGCAAATGAAGCAGCTACACTAGCACTTTTCTAAATTTTCACATAGCTCTAAACACGTACACAAAACACACAAAACAGAAACCAACAGCTCCAGACACATGCAACCCTTTCTCATCTTTCACGAGCAGGCAAAAGAATTAGACGGGTAAGCTTCCATTTCATAAACAAAACTTGGTCCCTCTGACCTATCTCCGGAGACCACCAGGTGTCCCTGGCTCTCCCCACTTTCCAGGGCGTCCCCTGGTGAAGTGACGGTCTTCCTACCACATCTGCTGACCACAGTCCTCAGGTTCTTACAGACTGAAGGGACAGCTGCTAAAATCAAACGTGCTTTTCAGAAAACCCCATCGTCTATAAACACCAGAGAAACCAAACTCAGGCGAATCTAAACTCAGACTGTGCCATGTTTCAGAGACATGGGACAAAACACAGACAACAAACAAACACAACGAGCACAAGAGGAGATTTCCCGATTTTCTCTCTCTCCCTGGTATAGTTTCAAAATTCACTTTCCTCCCACCTGATGCAGCTTCCAACTGTGGCCATCTGCCTGATTATTAAATCCCTTTTATTAAACCCTAATATTTCTCTTGCCTAAAAAAAGCAGCTTCTGGAAGCTGTGGCTGCCTGCCTGCCTGTTGAGTTCCTAGTTCCCGATAGCTCACTGCTGAACCTAAGTGAATTCAGGGCACGGATTTAGCACTGATCCAATTTAGTCCATACCAACCTTCTCCTCTAAGAATTTTAATTCTTTTCTTCTTCCATGGAGCTCCAAACCAGCAGTGCTTCTTACAAATGCCTTCTGCTTTTCTCAGGCCGTACGTTGGGCACCAAATTGTTGAGGCTGGCTAGCGGTTCACATGTCCGGGTTCTAACCTGGAAGGCATCTTGGAATCTGGGAGAGAGGAAAACTAGGCGACGAGAGAAAGATGGAACCAAGACAGGGTTCTGATCAAGGTTCAAATTTTTAATGGTGGACGTGCTTTATAAAAGAGGGGGGGGGGTCCATTCCCGCCGATTCATCCTTAGAGCCTGGAACCAGCTGCAGGTGATGGCATGCAGAATAGGGCATAGTTTCCAGAATAGCTCCAGGGGGCCTCACAGCAGGTAGCAGTATCTTGAAGAGGAACAGCAGCAGTGGCAGAACAATAGAGTGATCTAGGGAGGAAGGCTCCACCCTAGATTATCTTCTTAGTGGCAGCAAGGTCAAGTTCTGGCTTAGCCCGCTTCAGGTTTATGGGACACTACACATATGAGCTTTACTTAGTTGATTTAGAGAGGCTTTTTCTCCTGGTATCCCCATCCACTCTGGTTCTTATCCTCTTCCAGTACTGCTTCCTGTTCCAAGGCAATAAACAAATTTTAAGGAAAGAGAAATTATTGTCATCACATTTAGAGCTATCTTTTCTTTTCTATTCTTTCTTTTTAAATTTTTTTATTAGATATTTTCTTTATTTACATTTAAATGTTATCCCCTTTCCTAGTTTCACCTGTGAAAAACCCCTATCCCCTCCCCCTCTCCCTGTACACCAACCCACCCACTCCAAATTCCTGGCCCTGGCATTCCCCTGCAATGGGGCATAAAGCCTTCACAGGACCAAGGGCTTCTCCTCCAATTGATGAACAACAAGGCCATCTTCTGCTACCTATGCAGCAGGAACTATGAATGCCTCCATGTGTACTCTTTGGTTGCTGGAATAGTCTCTGGTAGCTCTGGGGTTACTGGTTGGGTCATATTGTTGTTCCTCCTATGACTGCAAACCCCTTCAGCTCCTTGGGTCCTTTCTCTAGCTCTACCATTGGGGACCCTGTGCTCAGTCCAATGATTGGCTGAGAGCATCCACCTCTGTATTTCCCAGCCTATCTTTTTCCACTACATAGTTTTGGCTCCCTTGTCAAAGATCAAGTTACCATAGGTTTGTGGATTCAATTCTGGGTCATCAATTCTATTCCATTGATCTACCTGTCTGTCATTGTACCGGTACCATGCAGTTTTTATCAAAATTACTCTGTAGTACAGCTTGAGGATCCTGACTCCTTCTAATTGGCTATCAAATGCCAATAGCTTTTCAGCTATGGGGGTTGAATCTTGTAATCAGACAACATCAGCTGCTGTGAATTTATGAGTATAATATGCCTGATATGTATATAACTTTAAGGTATACACTAGAATATTCCATTCAAATTTGGGGAATATAAGGTTATATTTTTATTTGATGCCATTAACTGTACAAATTATTTATAGCCAAGCAAACACTATAAACATTGTTTTCTTGTCATCTAGACAGTCTTTTCAACACATTTCAAAAATGTATTTCACTTTATATGAATCCTATGTGTTTCTTATTATAGCAGTTTATTGTTTTTAGACATCTTTAATAAAATTTTAATAGCATTCTCAATGTTACTAATTTTAGAAGAAGAGAATGTTTTCAATATCAGGCTTCTATCCAGTTAGATAGCACTTTCATTAGTCCAACAGTGATTTCCAGATTAACTAATTAGGAGTCTTAGAAAGACCCCTATCCAATCAAATGTACTGACAAAATTGTTCTTTATTATTTATTATATTAGATATTTTCTTTACTTATATTACAAATGATATTCTCTTTCCAGGATTTGGAGGCAAAAAAGAAAAAAACAAAACAAAACAAAACAAAAAACCCTATGCTCCCTCCGACTGCTCACCAAGCCACCAACACCCACTTCCTGGCCCTAGCATTCCCCTACACTGGGGCATAGAGCCTTCACAGGACCAAGGGCCTCTCCCTCCATTGATGACCAACAAGGCCATCCTCTGCTACATACGAAGCTAGAACCCTGGGTCCCTCTGTGTATATTCTTTTCAACAAATGGTGCTGACACAACTGGCAGTTATCTTGTAGAAGAATGCAAATTGATCGATTCTTATCTCCTTCTACTAAGGTCAAGTCTACATGGATCAAGGAACTGCACATAAAACCAGAGACACTGAAACTTATAGAGGAGAAAGTGGGAAAAAGCCTCGAAGATATGGGCATAGTAGAAAAAAAAATCCTAAACAGAACAGCAATGGCTTGTGCTGTAAGATCGAGAATTGACAAATGGGACCTCATAAAATTGCAAAGCTTCTGTAAGGCAAAAGACACTGTCAATAAGACAAAAAGGGCACCAACAGATTGGGAAAGAATCTTTACCAATCCTAAATCAGATAAAGGACTAATATTCAAAATATATAAAGAGCTCAAGAAGATGGTTTGTGAGAATTTTATTGAGTATTTTTTGTTTTGTTTTGATTTGGTTTTTTTGAGACAGGGTTTCTCTGTGTAGCCCTAGCTGTCCTGGAACTCACTCTGTAGACCAGGCTGGCCTCATACTCAGAAATCCAACTGCTTTTGCCTCCCAAGTGCTGGAAATAAAGGTTTGTGCCACAAATGCCTGGCTTTATTGAATATTTTTGCATCAATATTCATAAGGGAAATTGGTCTGAAGTTCTCTTTCTTTGTTGAGTGTTTCTGTGGTCTAGGTCTAAGAGTAAGTGTTGCATCATAGAACAAAATGGGTAGAGTACCTTCTGTTTCTATTTTGTAGAATAGCTTGAGGAGTATTAGTTCTAGGTCTTCTTTGAATGTCTGATATAACTCTGCACTAAACCCATCTGGTCCTAGGACTTTTTGGTTGGGAGAATATTAATGACTGTTTATATTTCTTTAGGGGATATGGGACTGTTTATGTGGTTTATCTATTTTTTTAAGCATTTTAAAGGAGTATTTTTTATTTATTTATTTTAGGTATTTTCTTCATTTACATTTCCAATGCTATCCCCAAAGTCCCCCATACCCCACCCCCACCCCCTACCCCCCCACTCCCACTTTTTGGCCCTGGCATTCCCCTATACTGGGGCATATAAAGTTTGCAAGTCCAATGGGCCTCGCTTTACAGTGATGGCCGACTAGGCCATCTTCTGATACATATGCAGCTATAGTCAAGAGCTCTGGGGTACTGGTTAGTTCATAATGTTGTTCCACCTATAGGGTTGCAGATCCCTTTAGCTCCTTGGGTACTTTCTCTAGCTCCTCCATTGGGGGCCCTGTGATCCATCCAATAGCTGACTGTGAGCATCCACTTATGTGTTTGTTAGGCCCCGGCATAGTCTCACTAGAGACAGCTATATCAGGGTCCTATCAGCACAATCTTGCTAGTGTATGCAATGGTGTCAGCGTTTGGAGGCTGATTATGGGATGGATCCCTGGATATGGCAGTCTCTAATCCTGATTTAACTTTGGTATCTGGTATCTGTCTAGAAATTTTCCATTTCATCCAGGTTTTCTATTTTTGTTGAATATAGGCATTTGTAGTAGGATGTGATGATTTTTTGGATTTTCTCTGTTTCTGTTGTTATATCTCCCTTTTCATTGCTGATTTTATTTATTAGGATACTGTCCTGTGCACTCTGTTTAGTCTAGCTAAGGGTTTATATATTTTGTTGATTTTTTTTCAAAGAACCAGCTCCTGGTTTGGTTGATTCTTTGTGTAGTACTTTTTGCTTCTACTTGCTTTATTTAAGCCCTGAGTTTGATTATTTCCTGCTGTCTACTCTTCCTGGGTATATTTGCTTGTTTTTGTTCTAGAGCTTTCAGATGTGCTGTCAAGCTGCTAGTGTATACTCTCTCCAGTTTCTTTTTGGAAGCACTCACAGCTATGTGTTTTCCTTTTTGCCCTGCTTTCATTGTTTCCCATACGTTTGGGTATGTTGTGGCTTCATTTTCATTAAACTCTAAAAACTCTTTAATTTCTTTCTTTATTTCTTCCTTGACCAATTTATCATTGAATAGAGTGTTGTTCACCCTCCATGTGTACATGGGCTTTCTATTGTATAAGTTGTTATTGAAGACCAGTGTTAGTGATATGATATGATGCATGGGATTATTTCAATCTTCTTGTATCTGTTTATGCCTGTTTTGTGAATGACTATATGGTCGATTTTGGAGACTCTATCATAAGGTTCTGAGAAGAAGGTGTATTTTTTGTTTTAAGATAAAATGTTCTATGGATATCTCTTAAATCCAGTTGGTTCATAACTTCTGTTAGTTTTCCTGTGTCTCTGTTTAGTTTCTGTTGCTATGATTTGTCCTGATTAGAGTGGGGTGTTGAAGGCTCCCACTATTATTGTGCAAGGTGCAATGTGTGCTTTGAGCTTTAGTAAAGTTTCTTTTATGAATGTGGGTTCCCTTGCATTAGGATAATAGATATTCACAGTTGAGAGTTCTTTTTGGTAGATTTTCCCCTTGATAAGAATGAAGTTCCCTTCCTTATCTTTTCTGATAACTTTAGGTAGAAAATCGATTTTATTCGATATTAGAATGGCTACTCCAGCTATTTCCTTGGGAATAGTTGCTGGGAGAAATGTTCTCCAGCCTTTTACACTAAGGTAGTGTCTTTCTTTGTCACTGAGGTTGAATTCCTGTATGCAGCAAAGTGCTGGGTCCTGATTATATGACCAGTCTGCTAATCTATGTCTTTTTATTGGAGAATTGACTGCATTGATATTAAGAGATATTATGAAAAAATGATGTTGCTTCCTCTTATTTTTGTTATTAGAGGTAGAATTATGTTTTGTGGCTATTTTCCTTTTGGTTTGTTAAAAGAAGAGTATTTTCTTGCTTTTTCTAGGGTATAGTTTCTCTCCTTGTGTTGGAGTTTTCCATTTATTACCCTTTAATGGGCTGAATTTGTGGAGAGATATTGTATAAATTTGTTTTTGTCATGGAATATCTTGGTTTCCCCATGTATGGTAATTGAGAGTTTTGCTGGGTGTAGTAGTCTGGGCTGGCATTTGTGCTCTCTTAGGGTCTGTATGATGCCTGTCCTGGATCTTCTGTATTTCATATTCTCTGGGGAGAAGTCTGGTGTAATTCTAATAGGTCTGTCTTTATATGTTACTTGACTATTTTCCCTTACTGCTTTTACTATCCTTTCTTTGTTTTATGTGTTTGGTGTTTTGGTTATTATGTGACGGAAAGAATTTCTTTTCTGGTCCAGTCTGTTTGGTGTTCTATAGGCTTCTTGTATGTTCATGGGCATCTCTTTCCTTAGGTTAGGGAAGTTTTCTATAATTTTGCTGAAGGTATTTACTGGCCCTTTAAGTTGAGAATCTTCATTCTATTCTATACCTATTATCCTTAGGTTTGGTCTTCTCATTGTGCCCTGGATTTCCTGGATGTTTTGGGTTAGGAGCTTTTTGCATTTTGCATTTTTCTCTCATTGTTGTATCAGTGTTTTCTATGGTATCTTCAGCACCTGAGATTCTCTCTTCTATTTCTTGTATTCTGTTGGTGAGGCTTGCATCCATCTATGGCTCCTGATCTCTTTTCTAGGTTTTCTATCTCCAGAGTTGTCTCACTTCGTGATTTCTTTATTGTTTCTATTTCCATTTTTAGATTCTGGATGGTTTTGTTCCATTACTTCAACTGGTGTGTGTGTGTGTGAGTGTGTGTGTGTGTGTTTTCCTGTAATTCTTTAAGGGACTTTTTTGTTTCCTCTTTAAGGGCTTCTACCTCTTTACCTGTTTTCTCCCGTATTTCTTTAAGGGAGGTTTTTATGTCCTTCTTCTTCTTCTCCTTCTCCTTCTCCTTCTCCTTCTCCTTCTCCTTCTCCTCCTCCTCCTCCTCCTCCTCCTCCTCCTCCTCCTCCTCCTCCTCCTCCTCCTCCCCCTCCCCCTCCCCTCCTTCTCCTCCTCCTCCCCTCTCCCCTCCTTCTCCTCCTCCTCCTTCTTCTCCTTTTTTAGACAGGGTTTCTCTGTATAGCCCTGGCTGTCCTGGAACTCACTTTGTAGACCTGGCTGGTCTACAACTCAAAAATCCACCAGCTGCCAGCCTCTGCCTCCGGAATGCTCGGATTAAAGTTGTGCGCCACCACACCTGGCTTTTTTATGTCCTTCTTAAAATCCTCTATCAGCATCATGAGATGTGATTTTAAATCCACATCTTGCTTTTCTGGTGTGCTTGTGTATGTAGGACTTGCTGTGATGGGAGAACTGGGTTCTGATGATACCAAGTAGTCTTGGTTTCTGTTGTTAAAAGACACTTG
Organism: Mus musculus; assembly: GCF_000001635.26. Classification (NCBI taxonomy): domain Eukaryota; kingdom Metazoa; phylum Chordata; class Mammalia; order Rodentia; family Muridae; genus Mus; species Mus musculus. The sequence continues at coordinate 19,768,839 of NC_000084.6, forward strand.
CATTTGCCTTTTGCCATCTCGTTATCTCTGTTGTTCCTTATTTTCCTTTCTCTGGCTGGAGCTTTCCCCTCCTTTGGGTCTGTAAGCCTGTGACAGCACTCCCGTGAGGCCAGCCCTCTCCTGGGGGAAGTTTTGTGCAGAGGGCTCCAAACAGCCTCAGTTCCCAGATGCAGATGGTGGACTGGAAGGATCCTGTCCCAGCTGTTCTCTTTCTGTGCCTGTGTGCTCCTCACAGGCCCTGCTCCAGAGAGTAATTGGAGAGAAAGTAGCTATCTCACCTCTGAGACTTTGAATGAAAGCATTCTTGGGAGAATAGCACTCTTCTGGCAGGCTAGAGTTATGTATTTCAATCTCTCTCTCTCTCTCTCTCTCTCTCTCTCTCTCTATATATATATATATATATATATATATATATATATATGTATGTATGTATGTGTGTGTGTGTGTGTGTGTGTGTATCTGGCTGTGAACTTTTGTATTTGTTTTCATATTTCCTGCAGGAGGAAGACTCTGATGATAGCTTAATAAGGCACTGATTTATATGTATCACAGAATATCACCCGAATCATTTTGTCACTATTAATTTTTTTAAGAGTTGGTTAAACTATTTGGGTTTTCCTTAGGTCTCTGTGCTATCTAGTTTCTGGTTGTTGGTCACTTAAGCAGTGTCAGGTATGGAATCCATCTCATGGAGTGGGCCATAAGTCAAATCACATGTTGATCGGTTACTCCCAGAAGTTTAGTGCCACCATTGCGCTAACATAATTTTCAGAAAGGAAAGTATTGCTGACAAGAGGTTTGAGGAATGAATTGATATTTGTGTCTTTCTTGTGGTAATTTGCAAAGTACCTTCTCATATCAAAACACACTAGAATGTGGGAGTGAAGTTTTTCTATAGGTGACAGTTGGACCTCTCCATGTTTAATAAAATATGTCACTGTTTTCTTCAGTAATGGAGCTTTGATGTCAGTTTATGGAAAGAAGCCTATTGTCTTGGCAACAATCTGAGTTGTTGGAGGATTCTATGGGACTACTTTCACCAGCAACTCAATTGGATGTAACTCAGTCTGAGTACTGGAAGCTTTTTTTGGTGACAAGTCATGGCCAGGTGGGGCTTGGTCCAGTATTCAGAGACCACTTTAGGATCACCATCATATATTTTAGGAAGTTCTCACTATGCTAGATTTCCATACCACCTCTCAAATACACCTCAATTCGAACTATAGCTCCTTACATTCCCTCTCTCAAATCATCTTCCTTTCCAATTTTATCCTGTCTGCTACCCAGGCCCTGTCGACTTATAAACTTTATTCTAGTTTCCCCTCCTGGAAAAATTCATGTGTTTCCCAAGTTAGTCCTTTCATTTATTTCTGACCTCTCTGGGACTACAGATTGTAGCTTGGTTATTTATGTGATGGCTGATATCCACATAAAAACAAATACATACAATATTTATCTTTTTATGTATTAGTTATTTCATTAAGGATTTTTTAAAAAGAATTCCATCCATGTGCCACCAAATTTTATGAAATTTTTTAAACAGAAATACCCCATTGAGGAAATAGACTACATATTCTTTATCCATTCTTCTGTTGATGGACATCTAGGTTGTTTTCAATTTCTGGATATCATGAATTTAGCAGTAATTAACATGTTTGTGAGCAAGTGTTCTTATGGGAGGATGATGTATTCTTTGTGTATAAGCCCAACAGTGGAATCACTGGATCTTGAGGTAGACAGATTTTCTTCTTCTTGAGGAACCACCACAATGATTTCCATAGCAGTCCTACAAGTTTGTACTCTACCAGCAATGGATAAGTATTCCTCTTATTCCTTATTCCACATCCTTGCCAGCATGAGCTTTACTTGGACTATTGATCTTAGCCATTCTGACAGATAGAAAATGGAATCTCAACTTAGTACTCATCTACATTTCCCTGATGACTAAAGATGTTGATTTTTTTCCTAGTGTTTCTCAGCCATTTGGGTTTCCTCTATTGAGAGTTCTATTTAAATTCTATCCCATTTTAAAGTTGGATATTTTGAAATCTAGCTTCTTGAGGTTTTTTTCAAAACAGTGGATTTCCCACTAAATTTTCAACACTAATCTTTACCAATACTCCTTGACAGTTTTTAACATAATAGTCAACGTAACTGATGAAAAATATCTCATGAAGTTTTTATTTGCATTTTCATGAGTAGTAGAGATGTTGCAAACACTTTCATATATCATTGGTACCATTTATAGATTTTCTATGTAGGTTTATGGATTTATGTAATTCTAAATTATTTTCTTTATTATTTTTCCCACTAAGGTTTAGGAGCAAAGTGCTACTGAGACATCTCTCACTTATAAATGTGAGCATTTGTGTCTTTTAACTTTCTTCTATAAACTTTTGCTGCATCTTAGAAGTTTTGTTAATCATGTTTCTGGGCAAAGTATAAAGAAATATTTCAAGGTTCCCCATTTCCCAGCCTATAGCTACATCTGCATGTCATGAGGCCTGGTCACACCAGGGACAACAAGATGAGATCTCTCCCCTCTTATCCCTTGCCTTCTTGGTCCTCCTGGGACATATTCAGAAATGCTGAGGTATGGCCAGTCTCCTGTGCTCTATTTTCTGAGCTCCATCTCTGCCTGAATTCACAGAGGCCTGTTGCCACCAGGGGCAACCAGATGAGTTATTGATGACTGCCAACCCCCTGCTGGCAAAGTCTTCCCAAAGCATATCCAACAGTAATAAGCTCCACCCTGTATGCTGAGTTCCATTTTCCTGCCCACAACTCTACTTGCATTCCTGGAGTCCTGACAGAACCAGGAACAACCAGATGACTAATAGCTAATATAAGAGCACAGTCAACAAGAGCCAGGGTAATATGGCACTACCAGAGCCCAGCTATTCTACTACAGTAAGCACTGGATAATGTAACATAGCTGAAGCACAGAAAATGACCTTGAATCAAAGCTGATGAAGATGATAGAGGTCTTTAAAGAGGAAATGAATAAATCCCTTAAAGATGTATGGGAAAATACAACCAAACAGATAAAAATTAATTAATGAAGCTGTTCAAGAAATGAAAATGGCAATAGAAGCAATAAAGAAAACACTAACTGACAAAATCATGGGGATGGAAAATCTAGGGAAGTTAGCAAAAACTACAGATGCAAGCATTACCAACAAAATTCAAGAGATGGAAGAAAGAACCTCAGCCATAGAAGATATGACAATAAAAAAAACTGTGATGCACCAAACAAAGTAAATGCTAAGTATGAAAAGTTTCAATGCAAATCATTCAGAAAATTTGGAACACTATAAAAACACCAAACTTAAGACTATTTGGAATATTCCAGCTCAAATGCCCAAAAAATTACTTCAGCAAAATCATAGAAGAAAGTTTTTCTAACCTAAAGAAAGAAATGACTATAAACATACAAGAAAATTATAGAATACCATATAGATTTGGCAACAAACAAACAGAAAAACCCTCCCACATAATAATCAAAATACTATATAGCAATGAAATAATATTAAAAGTTATAAGAGAAAGAGTCCAAGTAACATAAATGGTGGAACTATTAGAATTCCACCTGACTTTTCAATAGAGACTTTAAAAACCAAACGGGCCTGGAAAGATATCTTGTAGTCTCTAAAAGACTGCAGATGCCAGCCCAGAATACTCTATCCAGCAATCTTTCAATTACCAAAGATGAAGAAAACAAAATATTACATAACAAAAGAAAATTTAAACAATATCTATCCATAAATTTTGCCCTACAGAAGATACTAGGAAGGAAACTCCAACCCAAAGAGGTTAACTACATCCAAGAATACACAGGAAATAAATAATTTCATAGAAGCAAAGCTGAAAGAAGGAACATGATGATGATAAGGATGATGATGATAACATCAAGATAAAAGGAACTAATAATCATTGCTCATTGATATTTCTCAACATCAATGAATTCAATTCCCCCACAAAAATACACAGGCTATCAGAATGGATGTAAAAAATAAAGGATCCATCATTTTGCTTAATACAAGAATTATACCTCAACATCACAGATAGATGTTACTTCAGAGTAAAGGACTGTAAAATATTTTTCCAGAACACAGACCCAAGAAGCCAGCTGAAGTAGCCATTCTAATATATGATAAAGTAGACTTCCAATGAAAATTAATCAAAAGAGATGGAGACAGATACTTTATTATTATTAAAGGAAAAAATCCACCCAGATGGCATCTCAATTCTAAATATCTATGGCCCAAAAACAACATCACTCACATTCATAGAAGAAATATGTTAATGATTAAATCACTCAGGGAACTCCTATATTAATAATGAACAGGTTATCCAGACAGAAACTAAACAAAGAAATAATGGAAATAACAAACCTTGTGACTCAAAAGAACCTAACAGATATCTACAGAACATTTCATCCAAACACACAAAAAATACACCTCTTTCTTATCACCTCGTGCAATCTTCTCCAAAATTAGCTACGTAAGCACTCACAAAGCAAACCTCAACAGATATAAGAAAATTGAAATAACCTCATGGATCTTATCAGACCACCAAGGAATAAAGCTCGACTTCAACAACAACAGAAAGCCAATAAACTCATGGAAACTGAACAACTATTTACTCAAAGACCACATGATCAAAGAAGAAATAAAGAAACCAACGGCTTTATAGAATTAAATGAAAATGAAGGCACAACATACTCAAACTTTTTGGAAACAATGAAAGAAGTGCTAAGAGGAAAGTTCATAGCATTAAGTGCCTTTATTTAAAAAAAAATAGTATGATCGTAGAACACAGGAATTAATCAAACTAAGAAATGAAATCAATAAAATAGAAACAAAAAGAACTCTGTATCTATTCAACATAGGACTTGAAGTTCTAGTTAGAGCAATAAAACAACTAAAAGAGATTACAAGGATACAAACTGGAAAGAGAAAAGTCAAAGAATAGATATTTGCAGATAACAGAATACTATACATAAGTGAACCCCAAAATTCTACCTGGTATTTATCCACTTCTAATTTGATATTAGCCTTACCCTAAAGGATAACCATTCTACAATCCACAGACACAAGGAAGTAAGTAACAAGGAGTGTTCAATGGAGGACTAGTCCTCAATGAGAAAGGGAAATAGATAAGACATTGAGGGTGTGTGGGGAGAGGGGACTGGACAGGATTGGGTGTGGGAATGGGAGCAGGATAGATGAGGTTAGGGAGGATGGATGGAGAGAGTTTTGGAGAAACAAGTGAATAGGAGGATAGACATCTCTGTGATGAGCTAGAAACCTAGGACAATGGAAATTCCCAGGAAATCCTGATGGTAGCCCTTGCTAAAACTACTAGAAATGGGGGATATCGAACCTGATCACCAAGGAAGGGATTGGGATACCAACCCAGCCATAAAACTTAGACCCACATTTTTCCTGCTTACAAGATGTACAGAAGTATAAGATGGAATGGAATTTAATGGAAGGTCCAATCAATGACTGGTACAGCTTGAGATACATGCCATGATAGGAAAGCCTACTGAGGATATTTTTCTATACTTGAAGACAGAAGCCTAGCATCAATGTAGTCAGAGAGGCTTCCCCCAGCAACTGTTCGAAGCTGATGCAGAGTCCCACAGCCAAGCATTAAGTGGAGATGGGGGAATCCTATAGAAGAGGGGTGGGGAGGATTGAGGGGTCAAGGAACACAAGAAAAGAGACAGCGTCAATTAAACTGGTCCCATGATGTGACCTGATATCCAGACACTTGTTGTTATTTATAGGAGACTTCCCCCTTTTCTGGAGATAAGAGGAGAAGATGGAGGGAGGCAAGGGGAGAAGGAGGGACTGATAGGAGAAGAAAGAAGGAAAGCTGCATTCAGAGTGTAAAGTGATGATGGTGCCTGCAGTGATCACTGAAGATCTATGCTGGGCCCCCTTTTGTAGGGGTATTCGAGATTCGCTGCCCCCATGGACAGGCTGCCAGTCCAGGAAAGCTGCATGGGCCATAAAAAAATATTTTACCTTTTCCCCTTATATTAGTACCAATCATAATCAAACGTTTTCAGGGTTTAATTGGACGTATCAAAATCCAGCCCAGAGAGGGGCAAGCAATCCCTTTAATGTTTGACTGCTGTGTGGGACAAATTGGGAGTTGTACAGATCTTTCTTTTTTGAGTATGTTGATGGGTGGGGCATGGGGGAATATTGGGATGGATCTGTATTATTTGAGTCTTCTGTTATTCAATTTGCTTATGGGAAGAATGTATTCTTTAAAGCCATGCCTGTATGCATTTGGCCTCCTTTTGTATTTTTAGTTTATAATGGTAGTTATTTTGATGATGTTGTAGAATGTAAGGAGGATAGTTGGTTTTATAGTACGTGTTGAAATGCTTCTTTAGCTATTGTGACCAGAATGCCTAGATTTGTATCATGGCCCGTGCAGACCCCTTCGGTTATGACCTTGTTTAGACCCAAAAGAGATTTTGGGATAGTCCATATCAATTCCACTTGGGTGGAGGTACCCATGGCTAAAGGACTTGCAAATTGGATTGCCACCGCTATGTCACACCTAAAGGAATGGGCTGGTATTGATGGATTGGTACTGTGCTGCGTGCTCATCAGTGTCCTGGCCTTTTGGTGCATCTGCTGCATGCAACATCGCCATTGCAGGGCTCAAGCTCTGTTGATACAAGCCTTTGCAGCTGTGGAGATGGGACAATTTCCTCAAGTGTGGCTTGGCATGCTAGGGAATTAGTCAATGACGGGTAAGACTCCCTGGACATGTTACCAACCTAAGACAGGGATCAGACCACTGCTGTCTGTCTCCTGATGATGGGTAAGGAGCATTGTTGCAGGGGGCAACCTAAGACAGGCATTCTCTCTGCCAATTTAAAGAGTAAGGGGGAGATGTGAAGAGCAGGTGTGGCCACGGCCCCAAGATGGCGCCCGGGACTGCTGCCAAGTCTTATGACTGGCACCCGACTTCCTCATATCCCTCAAGATAGCCATGTAACTTGAGCTGCATCGCGCAGATGCACCACAATGTAAGATAGGATGATTTGAGGAATGTAGTCCTGAGCCAATGAACTGTGCCTACGTGGACTGGGATGAGGGGGAATGGACTGGAGGGGATAAATGTATACATTCTTTTAGGAAGCAATATATCATATAGAAAAGGCCAGAGAAACTTTGTAAATATATAGTAATGTTTAATAATAACTTGACAAATTAAGACTACAGAAAATTGTTCAAAGCTCAATGAAAATAAGTGTTAATGATCTTGTTTCCAGGATCTTCTATCTGATGTCATTAAAAGATTCAGAGTAGCAACCAATCAACTTTCATAGCATTATAAATATTTAAATGACTCTAAAGAAAATAAAAAGAAAATATACAGAGATAAATTAATAAAATGCATAAAGAGGGTTTTTTTATTGTGAGAGCACATGTAGCTAAAGTTCAAACTTCTTTTTCCCTACATATATACATTTAAACTTTCAAGAATCACTGATTAAAGGGTGACTATTTATTTAATATAATAAGTTAGATGCCTGTAGGTGACCTGAAAGAGAGTCTATTGTGTTTGAAGTAATATGCAATATTTGAGAGGCAAATATCTCTTTAAAGTAAGTACCATCTTCTCTTCCAGCACAGGTGTCTGAGATGAAACGAATTTAAAACATTGAGTCAGATTTTTTTTTTTTGTATTTTTGACCTCAGATAACTGTCAGAAACTTAGAAAAGTGATGACCCTAGGGTCAAATTTGAAAATATTACATAGTTAGCATTTAGGCATAATATCTGTAATTTGGTAATACCTATTGGCCATTATGCCTACTAGCTTACTTTAAAATATGGCATAGAATAAATGGAAAAGAAATATTAAACCAAGTGCTGACAACCTAAACAGTGAGTAATCTTAATCACATTAGGCATTTAGTCTGAGAAAACTTAATTTAATGGAGTCATTCTGTCATTTCCTTTTCGATATAACTCAATAAAGACATGCAGTGGTCCTGAGAAAATGGAGTCTGTTTCTAGGAAGCATTTGCTTTGGCTTCATGCTATTAAAAAAGGGAAGGCAGAAAGGAGCCTGGAAAGCTCAAGTTGAGACAACACAATTTTGATGGGCCAAATAGAATTTCTGTTGCTGAAATGATTTTTAGAAAGTGACAGTAGGATGTCTGATACCATATTTCCATATTCTCCCTCTGAGAACATGAGCCACAAAATTCCTAGCTCACAACCCTCCCAGTTGGTTTGGGTTATAACTCTGAGCAGCTAAACAGCTGAACTTAAATAAATCCACATGATTTGATGCTCTAAATTCAAGTTTTAGAATATTAATCTAAGGAAACAACAGAGGTTTATTTTATCCAAATGTGCTATTGGCCTCTTAAACGTGTGCAGCTCAGCTCTCTGGTGGATGATTGAGAACCTTGTACTGCCTTCTTGCCACTGAAAGTTCCATGAAAAGCAGGAAATTCATAATGGGTATTTGTTCACCTGTCTCATCAATTCCAATAAAAAACTGAAATAAATACACACTTGAATTGCTCTAAGGATTTATTCACAGAGAAATTATCTGTCAGGAAGTTAGTTATATCCACTGTGCGTTCATCTCCCTTCTCTATGTTGTAGGCCAAAAGATGGTAGCTCTCCACAGCTCTCTTGGGCTGTGAATTGGCACTAATTGAAACATCAACACTCACTTCAAGGCTCCTATAGAGCAGCTACTTCCAGATCTCCAGCTTCCCTCAGTCCTCAACCATGAGTGCACTGAATTATATGTTATTGTTGTGGTTTTGCAATATATATATGTCAATAACATAGTCACAGAAAATCTTATGCATGCAGTAGGCATAAAAATCCTTGACATTTTTTTCACTTATGTTGCGCATATTTTTTCCTGATGGTCAATCACTCCAAATAGCATTTTCTGAGGATGACATAAGGCATTGCATGTAGTAAATTTTAATCTAAGAAGAATATTATTCTAAATTGCTTTAATTTCCTTGAAGTCACATACATGTACACAGACACATACATATGTGTATGACTCCTGTTTACAGAATAACTATCAACAACACTAACTACTGGTTATACTACGAAGTTAAACATTGTTCTTGCCTTAGGATGCTTTCTATCCTATCATACTTTCCTCATTACTATGTCCTTCCCAAAAAAGCATGACCCCTAAATTTAGAGTAAGATTCCTCCCCTGAACTGCTGTTATAGCATGTGTTTTTGTTTCTAATTTTTAGCAGATACATATGTACGTGCTCATTTTTTGTATAGTCTCTTACTTAAATAATGCCCAAAGTTTTCTACAAAGTGTTTTTGTTCACTAATGAAGTTTTGATTCCTCACCAAGTTGTCATTTTCTATATTACTTTGTTAACTCGGTATATAATATACTGTTATATGACTATACTTCAAAATATTTATTCTTTAGCCAATAGTCTTTGGTAATTTTTCAATCTTTCTCTGTTTCTCAAACAGTTCTGAGTATTTGTACCATATCCGAGAGAACACATGTGAGAATCTTTCTGTATATTTATGCTTGAAATTTCTACTAAAAAATATGAATGTTTATGCATTCAACTTTCATCTTATTAAATGGAACCAAATTATTTTTTAGATTAGTCATGTTAGTATAAAAATCAACAAGTAGCAGAGAATATATTTTATTGACCCATGTCTTCTAACATTTGATATTAATTTCGGTCACCTGACTTTATTTGTTCAAACCTATATCTACCAAGCAAAATAAAGAGCTAAATTTACATGATGTTAAAGTTCTCATGCTGAGTTCTCACAAAGTTCTGGCCAAATGGTAAACTTTTATTTATTTATGATTCTATCTCATGTTTGAAAGGGACCTGAAATGGTATCAAATTGTATGTGTTTCTTAATTGTCCATAGGTATTAACATTGTGGTTTTAGTTAGGATTATACTTAGCTAGCTTTCCAGTATTTATCCTAAGGAAAAAAGAATAGCAGATGATAGAAAAATAATGTAGAGAGATGGATCACCTATTGAGAGCACCTCCTGTTCTTAGGCAAATGTATGGAACTAGATAATATCATCCTGAGTGAGGTAACCCAATCACAAAAGAACACACATGGTATACACTAACTCATAAGTGGATATTAACCTAGAAGCTCAGAATACCCAAGATACAATTCACAAAGCACATGAAATATATTTTTGAAAATCCAAAACTCATAGATACACACACACACACCCCTAGTCTTTGCATAGGATAATAGAAATTTTACCTTTGTCTTCTCTGGATTATTTACATCGCCCCCATGATTGGCTCCCAAGCACTTCACAGCTTTTGCTTTGTCTTGATGTAATCCAGTACATTCTAGTTCTTCTGGTAACTTGGATATGGCATGCCAGTGTATTTAGTACATTTTAAGGACAAAAGAATTTGGGATCCATTAATAGAATGCCTGTTGATGTGTCTGAGAGGCAACCGGCCATAGAGGCTATGCACTCCTTGGCTTTTCCATTCTACTTTCAATTTGAGTGAACCAAATAACATAATCAAAATCATAGTTGTTGTGGGTTTTTGATATCCCTTATTCCAGTTTGATCATGAGGAGTTAAAATATCAAAATATTTTTAATTAAATTGAAGCAAATATCAGAAAATTATGGATATATTATGTTAGGAAGTGGGTAATTGGTAAATGAAATGGATTAAGCTTGTTTTATTTATGTCAGCTTTATAGGCTTTTGTTTAGATGTTATCTGAAGAGAGTCATAACTTAAGCTTTTATTCCCTTTTTTCTTGTTGCACAATGATTTCTCATGAAACATCCAAAGTTCTTTAAGAACTTCAACAGGGTAATTTGCATAAATGCCTGCATTGTTCCAATTGCTTCCACTTGGATCTCATTGCCCAATTCAGAACAAAATTTACGTAAATTTATAAAATTGCTAAATCACTAACATTATTATTTTCTGCAAATTAAACTCCAAAAAACTACTAATGGATCATAATATGGGTCCGTGGTAAATCTTAATTCAGATGCCCTGTGAATTTGACTGGTGTGTGTGCCAAGCTGATGGAACTCCTTTTTTGCAGCAATGGCGTTTTTAAGTTCAGTGCAAAGAAGGAAAGTGTGCTTTTTCACACAATGCCAAGCCTTGAATAGTTCCAATTTCAGCCTAATCACACTGTCCTTAAAATTTCACTCTGCTTGAATAATGAAAACGGGTGATATGAAAATTGTATGAAGCTCACATGCCCCAGGACAGGTAGGGTAGGATGTAATTACATATGCTTCAGCAGCTAGAGCAGTGTGCTGTGAGAAAGGCTTTTAAGGTGACAGAAGTTAATTGCACAGGTTTTAGGGCAGAAGAAAATGTATGTGAAGAAACAAAGGGGAAAGGACACAAGCCCTGAGAGCAAACCAGATCTAAAAATCTAAGAGAAAAAGGTTTTCTATTTTTCCAAATTAGAATCGGACATAAAAAGGTAAATGGTGAGCCACTTTTTTCATATATATGTAACAGAAAATCTTGACTGGATGGAAAGCCTTGTATTTCTAGCTAGCTGTCCAAGCATAAAGCTCTTTATGATGTACCTGCATATAAAATAGGACAGCTTCCCATAAACCAGGGATATTTCCCTAGTGACACTGGTCCACAAGGCAGCTCAGCACGAAATAGCAAATGTTCCTGCAGTATCTATAATAACACTGGCATCTATCTGTGGCTACATATTGTGGGGCCATAGAAACTATCCTTCATTCAGTCATGTCTCCAGCTGCAAAATACAAAGCTCTTGAAAGAGACCCTTCAGGTGGCATTTCTCTAATGAAGCCTGGATCTCTTTTTTGCAAGCTGTGTGAGTTTGTCACAAAGAAGAGAAAGAGCCTTGTGTGATAGTAGGTGTCACATTGAAAAGAAAAGTTTCAGAAGTAAAAGGGGAGCGGGTTGTATTATCCATTTTGGTCTTATCTATCATCCCCAGAGGGCTACATTTTTGTACAGCTGGTTGGACAACAGCTACCTTCTTCACTTCTGGTGCCTGTACAATAAACACTATATCTTGCATGTATATTTTGTAACTCTTGAATGCTTTCCAGGAGTCTAACAAACCATTCAAAAATGAAGCCATGGACATTGTATGACAATAGAATCTTTTATTACAAATGAATTGTAAAAAGTAAATTTTACAAGTATTCCTTATACTATAAGCCATTACATTGGCTCAAAGACATTGACCATAGTTCTTCCATACACACTAATAAATTAATTTTGTGGCAACTTAAATAAAAAAGATTGATTTGTTCATAGATTAAATATTGTTTAATTTGAATGTTTAATTTTAATATGTCAAAGTAGTGGCTAATTCTATCCCACATTTCATTTTATGGACACTTGATTTGGATTAGCTAAATGTGTTTTGAAGACATTTCCCCAGTTTGCTGAAAAAGCCAAAATCTTTCCTGAGCTAGAAATGTAAACACAAGCGCTAAATCATTTACTAAATATCTGTCAGCAATTTACAATCGTGTAACCTCATTTCAAATTAAAATTTCTTAATGTGGCATCATTCTCTCTAGAGGGATCAGCTTGAAATTCTCCAAGCAAACAAACTTCTCCTCCGGATTCAACTTAATCCTGATTTCTCATTAGAAGTCTTATTTAGAGTTGCATGATGTAATCTACTTCTCATTATGGACAGCTGTGTTTATCACCCTCCAGACATATTAAAAGCACAGATATATTCTTTTACTATTTTATCAAATCAAAAGCCTATGTTAGTCATTATTTTTGTATGTCTTTTCTATATCATTGTGTGACAGATTTCATCATAATTTTGTATTTTCTCAGTTGTACACTCCCCTCATTTATGTGTAACTTTAAAGAAACAGTATCTCAGAAGGAATGCACAGTGTAAATTTAGCTTATCCTTAAAATGTTTTAATGCATGAATCACACACACACATGCACATATGTTTATATATACATATACATATATATATTGAAATGACCATATTATATTCATGAATCATAAACACTGACTGATATATAAGAAATTCATGAAGTTATATCCTAGCACGAAGCAAATCTGTCCTTAAATCAAGAAAGGAAAATTCTTGAAGAATTTTATAGACTATCTCTAAAGGAATTCACTCATAGGCCTATCTGCAAAAGACTCTTCACTACAGTTTCAAGAAATCTGGGGTATTTTAAAAGACATTTTTTCTGCTCTCTTATTCTTTTATTGATGTCTATTTATAATAATGAGCTATGAATTCAGAATATTAATCTTTCCCAAGCCAGATACCAGGCAAAGTAAATCTGGAATGACTTATATACTAACGTGCATCACTGCCCATTGCTAGCTCTACTCCAGATTTTATTGGAGTAGAGAACTAATTACAAGACAGACTACTATGTCCAGCATCAGCATCAGCAGGAAAGCCAAGATGATCCTGTGCTGTTGACAAAAAAAAAATAGTTTAGAGAAAAAAGTATTCTAAATCATACAGAACAAACTCTATAGAACATATAGAACAAAAATAAAGTCAGCATTGTTGTTTTCATGTTATTCTTATTTTATTTCCTTCTAGAATAAGTCTTCTTATATTATTAATGAATTATATTTAACTGGTTATAGTCTCAATTGTGATTATAGAGACATACAAGAGGCATACATGATTCTATTTATTTTCTTTGATTCTATTCAAGTTGAATATCAAACAAAAAACATATGCCATATTTCCTTTCTTTATAGCCAAAGTCTATCTGGCTGCATTATAAGTGGTCATTTTATAAAGAATAATCTTGAACACATTAGTATGTGTTGGAGTATGATTGTTAGAGTCATTCTAAGGACTCCCAAGAAAAGGAAAGGAAAGCAAATGTTGTCACTGCCTTCTGGAAACATAAAATCTATAAAATTATGCAAAACCAAGTATATGAAGTGATGAGAATTCCACATGTATGTACTTATGTTGGGTATGTGTGATAAATGTACACACATGCTCAGATGTGTATATTCACATGTGTGTATATATTTAAAAGTGAAGCAATATATAAACTAGAAATGTATAATTTGTAAACATAAATGCAAAGAAAATAACTTTCAGAGAAATAATGTTTGCACAAAATTGGTTAAAAATAAATAGTAATACCTAAATAGTTTCTCCAAACTTTGATATTGCTGCAGATTGAGATGACATAGTCTGCTATAATTAAATATGATGTTTGATAAATGGAAATAACAAAGGCATTGAAAAGAATTCACTAACAGCAAAATATATAGGCCTGTCTCCTCCTTCTCTGTCTTCACATCCATTATATTCAGAGTAAAAAAGCCTAAATAATTTATAAAATCAGTGTTTAAAAGTATGTGTCCTGGGACCTAATGAAACTCCAAAGTTTCTGCAAGGCAAAAGACACCCTCAATAAGACAAAAAGACCACCAACAGATTGGGAAAGGATCTTTACCTATCCTAAATCAGATAGGGGACTAATACCCATCATATATAAAGAACTCAAGAAGGTGGACATCAGAAAATCAAATAACCCCATTAAAAAATGGGGCTCAGAACTGAACAAAGAATTCTCACCTGAGGAATACTGAATGGCAGAGAAGCACCTGAAAAAATGTTCAACATCCTTAATCATCAGGGAAATGCAAATCAAAACAACCCTGAGATTCCACCTCACACCAGTCAGAATGGCTAAGATCAAAAATTCAGGTGACAGCAGATGCTGGCGTGGATGTGAAGAAAGAGGAACACTCCTCCATTGTTGGTGGGATTGCAGGCTTGTACAACCACTCTGGAAATCAGTCTGGCGGTTCCTCAGAAAATTGGACATAGTACTACCGGAGGATCCAGCAATACCTCTCCTGGGCATATATCCAGAAGATACCCCAACTGGTAAGAAGGACACATGCTCCACTATGCTCATAGCAGCCTTATTTATAATAGCCAGAAGCTGGAAAGAACCCAGATGCCCCTCAACAGAGGAATGGATACAGAAAATGTGGTACATCTACACAATGGAGTACTACTCAGCTATTAAAAAGAATGAATTTATGAAATTCCTAGCCAAATAGATGGACCTGGAGGGCATCATCCTGAGTGAGGTAACACATTCACAAAGGAACTCACACAATATGTACTCACTGATAAGTGGATATTAGCCCAAAACCTAGTATACCCAAGATATAAGATACAATTTCCTAAACACATGAAACTCAAGAAAAATGAAGACTGAAGTGTGGACACTATGCCCCTCCTTAGAAGTGGGAACAAAACACCCTTGGAAGGAGTTACAGAAACAAAGTTTGGAGCTGAGATGAAAGGATGGTCCATGTAGAGACTTCCATATCCAGGGATCCACCCCATAATCAGCATCCAAACGCTGACACCATTGCATATACTAGCAAGAC
Organism: Mus musculus; assembly: GCF_000001635.26. Classification (NCBI taxonomy): domain Eukaryota; kingdom Metazoa; phylum Chordata; class Mammalia; order Rodentia; family Muridae; genus Mus; species Mus musculus. Next base: position 19,784,283 of record NC_000084.6, read on the forward strand.
TTTATCGAAAGGACCCAGATGTAGCTGTCTCTTGTGAGACTATGCCGGGGCCTAGCAAACACAGAAGTGGATGCTCACAGTCAGCTAATGGATGGATCACAGGGCTCCCAATGGAGGAGCTAGAGAAAGAACCCAAGGAGCTAAAGGGATCTGCAACCCTATAGGTGGAACAACATTATGAACGAACCAGTACCCCGGAGCTCTTGACTCTAGCTGCATATGTATCAAAAGATGGCCTAGTCGGCCATCACTGGAAAGAGAGGCCCATTGGACACACAAACTTTATATGCCCCAGTACAGGGGAACGCCAGGGCCAAGAAGTGGGAGTGGGTGGGTAGGGGAGTGGGGGTGGGTGGGTATGGGGGACTTTTGGTATAGCATTGGAAATGTAAATGAGCTAAATACCTAATAAAAAATGGAAAAAAAAGTATGTGTCCATTTTTCTTGACGAACAACTACATAAAGGTACAAATATAAAGAATTAATTTAGTCATCCAAATTATATATCAAATATTTTAAAATGAGTACTTAAAAGACATTTCAATATGAGTAAATGTGAATTGATTTCTAAATTGAGAAAATTATCTGGTCTACTAAATGATTAAAAGCTAAGGACTTTCCATACCAAACAATAAACTCATTGTGCACTATTTTGTGAGGATGGAAATCCCAAGCACTGTGATTATTTCTACAGGGCTTTAAAAGGATTAGAGAAATATGTATGTGTATTCTGAAATACAGGCAGGAACACATGCAACAGTTTAACGTTTCTGCTTCTCACACTAGAATTGCAGATTCTGGCTTCCAATTCAGTATGTTCACAGTAACACTTACCTCACCTTTCTAGCATGGGTGATCTGCTTTGTCTTTACTTGTCAGACTTTTCCTGGAGTTTGTCAGTCTGAACCTACTGTCTCTTTCTTCTCTATTCATTAAAGGTGCTCCTCTCCCACCTCTATCCAAGAATTGTCACAGATTCTCCATTCCTCTAGTCATCTCATCCTGTGTGTCACAAGCCCTTTGGGCATTGAGTAGTTCCTTCACTGATGTCGCATATTAGATATCCTGCATATAAGATATTTACATTACAATCCCTAACAGTATTAAAGTTAGTTATGAATTAGCAATGATAATTTTATGGATGGGTGTCACTACAACATGAGGAACTGTATAAAAGGGTCACAGAATTAGGAAGGTAAAGAACCACTGCTCTAAATGAATCAGTTGTGACTCTCTAATGTAAAAACATATTTTATGGTATAAAAAGACTTTCCATGTAGTGCATTGCCTGGAACTAAGATGAAGTCTGCTTATCCCGCATGCATGAAGAGCTGGGTTTGACTCCCAGAAAAATGTAGACCAAGTGTATTGGTGCAGGCCTGTTGTCCCAGCACTCAAGAGGTGGATGCAAAAGAATCACATTCGCCAGAAATCCTTGGTGACCTTAGTTTGATGCCAGTCTTGGATACATGAGATCTTGTTACTGAAAAATAAAAAAAATTAAAAAAATTACCTGAAAAAGTAGAATACCTGAAAAACATATTAAAATATTAAAACAGTTCTTCAGATATTCAGAAAAATCAAGGTCACAATAAAGTGTATATGAATATATAGTGTATATGAATATATATATATATCCCTATGAAACATGATATCTGTATCTACATATGTATTAATTTTTATGGATGTGTTTAGTGGTTTGTGATATCAGGATAGTAATTTGGGTAAGTATTAACCTTGACCTCCAAGGTCACTTGTGAGTTTTGCAAATTTTGTCTAATGTGATTGTTAATATCCTTTGTTACTCTTCAGAGTGTCCCAGTATAGATGAGCAGCCCCATGTTATAAAGAAAGCTCTAACTAAGGGAAGGGTTGAGATTCATGGGAAGCAATGAGGAAGCATGAGAATGAGGAAGGATCAGCATGTAGCACTGTGTTTGTGGCTACTAGATTTCCTAAGGATAATAGAGAGTCTATTTGCTGTTCGGAATCACAGTGTTTGACTTTCAATGTTACAGAAAATGAGATCAACTAAGCAGAGAGAATCCCCGTGATTAAGAATTTTGAAGCCCATAATTTAGAATTCTAATTAGACTTTAGCCAGTAGTCATTTTCCTTCTTTAAAAAGGAGCTTTTCTAACCAATTTATACTGATGAATTCTTGATTCTTGCTGCTTCAGAAAGCTTTAGATGAAGGCAAGAGATTCTGAAGTCAGCAGAAATTGCTGCTGTACTTGTCTCGACAAAATGTGAAGTACGATTTTCCCTAGGCAAACACAGAAGGGTCAAAAGTACAGGATTAAAATGTGTGTGTGTGTGTGTGTGTGTGTGTGTGTGTGTGTGTGTGTGTGTGCGTGCATGTTTGTGTGTCTATTTGTATGTATGCAGGTGTACTTGTGTGTGCAGGTGCTCATGCATATGCCTGTGTGTGGTGTGGGTAGGTATACACACTCACACACACACACACACACACACACACACACACACATATATCAGAAAGGCACTTCATGTGTCATTCCTTTGGTGCTAACACATGTTGAGACAGGATCTCTCTCTATTCTTGAACTAGCCAAGTATGCTGGGCTGAGTACTCAATGAGCTTTATTGTTCAGATTTTCTGTTTCCACTATTATGGGATTAAAAATATGTACCAGCATATCTGACTTTGAACAAAAGTTAATTTAATTAAAGTATAATGGCATAATTTTCCCTCTCTCCTTTGCTCTCTCCTATTCCTCCTATGTTATGCTCATTCCCTCTCAAATAAATAAATCTGTTTCTTTGATTTTTTTAGTAATAAACACATATAAATGCATAAATATATGAAGACAATATGTTGAATATATTTAGGATTTCTGTGTGTATATAATTTCAGACTTGGGGCAAATAACTAATTGTTATTGGATAACTAGAGACTTATCAGTGGGAAAGACTAATTCTGCTTCTGTCAGTAGTTCATAGATACCTGGCTTATTTTGTGGCTTCTGTTCATCATGGATCTTCATGCTCACAAGGCAAATTTTTAATGACTCCCAGCCTCCAACCTGAAATACTGACAGTAGATATAGTAAGTATGAAACAAAAGTAATATGACCTCTAAAATACTGCACACACCACATATTTATTTCTAAAGCTAGAAGTGAAAAGTAGTTGAACAATTGATATTATTCACCAAGATTTTTAATTTTAATGTATTCTATTTTTCATTATGAGGTTGCTTTTAGCTCCCTGTTAATGAAATAAAACAATGCTTTAAATATATAAAATAGATATTATGTTATTTGTATATTTATTATACAAACAAGTGTTACCTTAATTTTTGTTGTGGTAGCCATGGTAAGATTTGCTGTCTTTTTGTTGGTTTGTTCATCTGTCTATTTGTTTTTTTGTTTGTTTGAAACAAAGACTCAAGTATTAAAAACTGGCCTCACCATGTACCTGGGAATGACTTGATCTTCTACTCTCCACAACTCCATTTACCAATTGCAGGGATTATGAGACTATGCCAAATTTACATGATCCTGGGATTGAATCTAAATTTGTTTGTGTCATGGAAGTAATCTGTCAATTTAGTTACATCAGTAAGAAAGATGAAAATAAACCCTTGGCTTTGACCAGAGATGGCATATATACACTACAACAGTTCATTCATTTCATTTAATTAATTAATGAGTATAGTGCAGCTAAAACTCCATCGTATCACATGCCTATGAGATGGCTCTCACAGTGCTTTGCTTCCCTAGTCTACCAGTGATTCCTAGACAAAACCCAGTTCTTAACCTATTTCTATATTAGACCCTGTAAAATTTTTCTAGGTTTTCTGTGTTGGTAGGTTTTATTTCACTGTGATCAAATATCTGATCCCAGATGGAATTTCATTGAAGTTGGGTTCAGAGGACTAAGTCTAAAGCTATGGGATTCATTGACTCTATGCTAGTGATGAGTCACAGTATTATGACAGTAGAAGAATGCAGCATAAGCCACTGAACATTTGGTGGACAGTGAGCTGAGACAGGAAGGGTCCAGGGTGAGAAGTATAATTCTCCAGCTATTCCCCATATTCTAGCTTCCACAAATTTTAAGTTTTGTATTCAACTTTTTAATTCATCAGTGAAATCAAGGCCAAATCTAATCTTTATGATCTAAGCTATAAAAATAACTTTTATAGATGTTATTGCCATCTCAGAGGCTTGCTACTTAATGAGCTCACCCTTTCTAGCTCTTTCTGAATTCTGACTGGCTGATTCAACTTAGCTCTTCTGGCCCAAACTCCTTTCCAAGGTGACTGATTTAAACTGGCTTCTCTCAGCTTCTGACTGAATTGCTCTCCTTGGTCTCAAACTAACTCTAAAAATCTCTTCTAACCTTTTGGTTTATTCTCATTCTCTGGATAGTTCACTTTGTGTATAGTTTCTATTCTCTGAAACATGTCTCTGTAAAACTGTCCCAGTAAAACTACCTATACACTCCCCCTCCTAGTCTCTGCCTCTGTCTCTTCTGTCTCTTCTGTCTCTCTGTCTCTCTGTCTCTCTGTCTCTGTCTCTCTGTCTCTCTGTCTCTCTGTCTCTCTCTCTCTCTGTGTGTGTGTGTGTGTGTGTGTGTGTGTGTGTGTGTCTGTGTGTGTGTGTCTGTGTGTCTTGTGTCTGTGACTGTGTATGCGTGCATGTATGTACCATTAAGAAGCCTTTCTTTCCTGTGCTGTTCTCTTGAGACTTGGGTATCCTATCTCATTCTGCCAGTCTTTTTTGTTGGGGTATAGGAATGCCACCAACCCCCTCCCTCATTTGATGCCCTGTCTTCCTGCTGGAGGTGGGCTCTATAAGGTCCCTCTCTCTACTTTCAGGCATTTCATATAAGGACTCTTTGAGTCCTAAGAGTCTCTTACTTCTAGGTCTCTGGTGTATTCTGGAGGGTTCCCCCAACCCTATTCAGTACATACCATGCATTTCCCTTTGGGTCTGAGTTACCTCACCGAGTATGATATTTCCTAGCTCCATCCATTTATCTATAAAACTCAGGATGCCCTCATTCTTAACAGCTGAGTAGTATTTCATTGTGTAAATGAACCATATTTTCTGTAATCATTCTTCTGTAGTGGGACATCTAGGTTGTTTTCAGTTTCTAGCTATTACCAACAAGACCAATATGAACATAGTGGAACATGTGCCCCTGTGGCATGATGGGGCATCTTTTGGGTATATTCCGAAGGTTGGTATTGCTTCAGGTAGATCTGTTTCTAATTTTTGAGGACCCTCCAGATTGATTTCCAGAGTAGTTGTTCCAATTTACAATTCCACCAACAATGGAGGAATGTTTCTCTTTCTCCACATCCTCTACAACATGTGTTGTCACCTGACGTTTTAATCGTAGCCATTCTGATTCGTGTAAGGTGGGAATTTCAGTGTCATTTTAATTTGCATTTCTCTGATGACAAAGGACTTTGAACATTTCTTTAGGTGCTTCTCAGCCATTTGAGATTCCTGTGTTGTGAATTCTTGGTTTAGTTCTATACCCCATTTTTTGATTGGATTGTTTTTGTGGTAGCTTCTTGAGTTCTTCATATATTTTGAAGATTAGCCCTCTATTGGATATGTGGTTAGTGAAGTTTTTTTCCAATCTGTAGGTTTTTGATTTGTCTTATTGGCTAGTGGGTTCAAAGTTCTTTCCCATTTTCTCTTCTAGTAGATTCAGTGTATCTGGTCTTACGTTGAGGCCCTTGATCCACTTGGACTTGAGCTTTGTACAAGGTGACAAACATGGGTCTATTGTCAATCTTCTACATACAGTTAGACTAGCACCATTTATTGAAGATGCTTTCTTTTTTCCATTGTATACTTTTGGCTTCTTGTCAAAGATCAAGTTGTATAAGTATGTGGCTTTATTCCTGGGTCTTCAATTCTATTCCATTGATCAACATATCTGTCTCTATACCAATACCATGCAGTTTTTATCACTGTTGCTCTGTAGTAAAGCTTGAGGTCAGGGATGGTGATTTCCCCAGCCATTCTTTTATTGTTAAGAATTGTTTTGGGTATTCAGGGGTTTTTGCCTTTCCAGATGAATTTGAGTATAACTGTTTCCATGTCTTTGAAGAATTGTGTTGGGATTTTGATGGGAATTGCATTGAAACTGTAGACTACCTTTGGTAGGATGGCCATTTTTACTGTATTAATTCTGCCAATCCTTGAGCATGTGAGATCTCTCCATTTTTGAGATCTTCTTCAATTTCTTTCTTAAGAGACTTGAATTTATTGTCATACAGGTCTTTCACTTGTTTGGTTAGAGTTACCTCAAGATATTTTATGTTATTTGTGGCTATTGTGAAGGGAGTTGTATCCTTAATTTCTTTCTCAGCCTGTTTATTATCTGTAGAAAAGAAGACTACTGATTCATTTGAGTTAATTTTATATCTGGCCACATTGCTGAAGTTGTTTATCAACTGGAGACGTTCTCTGGTAAACTTTTGGGGTTGCTTATGTGTACTATCATATCAACTGCAAATAATGACAGCTTTATGTTGCGGGATATATAAAAGAAAGAAAAAGAAAGAAAGAAAGAAAGAAAGAAAGAAAGAAAGAAAGAAAGAAAGAAAGGAAGGAAGGAAGGAAGAAAGAAAGAAAGAAAGAAAGAAAGAAAGAAAGCAGAAAGAAAGAAGAAAGAAAACAGAAAGAAAGAAGAAAGAAAGGAAGAGAGAGAGAGCGGAAGGAAGGAAGGAAGGAAGGAAGGAAGGAAGGAAGGAAGGAAGGAAGGAAGGAAGGAAGAAAAACAGGTTCCTGTCCTTGTGTCAGCAACTCTCTGACCTGCCAACCTGGCCAGTCAAGCACTGGTGGGCAATGTCAGACCTGTTTTATTTCATGGAGACTCTGACTCAGAATGCCACAATCTCTCTACCCAGCTCTCTAAGTTCCCACTATTGGGTCACTACCACACCAACCCCATGCTTCAACCCCCCCCCCCAAGGCCTTTGTGCTGCACCTCAGGCAAACCCACACTTTGCCACAGTACCTTTCTCTCCTGAACCCAGACAAGCTGCCAAGTGAAGGAAAATACAACAAAAACTTAGTTCAGAAACAATGGTAACTTAGTCAATGGGCACAGCAACTAAAATCCTAATCTTGTAAACCTTACTAAATCTAAATCCTCCAGTGACAAATCCTGACATACTCACCATTGAAATTGGGAGACATTCGTTGCTACATTTTGTCCTCATGCTATCCCTGTCCAAAAAGAGACCTCACTCTTTCCTGCCTCCTCTCTTTCTCCAGCCAACCTGGAAGTCCCTTCTCCTCACCCAGTGAATGACTCCTTTATTAATTAGGGGATTGGTTCACAAGAAAAACACCAGGCCCATCCACAACACCTTTATTTCTTCTTGGCCAATTTGTCTCCCCTTGATCTCTTTTTGTTGTCTTATTGTACTAGCTAGCACTTCAAGTACTATATTAAATAGATATTGCAAGAGTGGGCATCCTTGTCCCTGATTTTAGTGGGATTGCTTCAAGTAGGTCTCCATTTAACTTGATATTGGTTATTGGTTTGCTGTAAATTGCTTTTAATATGTATATGTATGGGCCTTGAATTCCTGATCTGTACAATACTTTTAACATGAAGGGGTGTTGTATTTCGTCCATTGCTTTTTCTGCAGCTAAGAAGATGGTCATGTGATTTTTTTTTCTTTGAGTTTGTTTATATAGTGGATTACATTAATGGATTTTTGTATATTAAACCAACCTTGCATGTCTGAGATGAAGCCTACTTGATTATGCTGAATGATGGTTTTCATGTGTTCTTGGATTTGGTTTGCAAGAATTTTATTGAGTATTTTTGCATCGATATTCATAAGAAAGATTGGTCTGAAGTTCTCTTTATTGATTGGGTCCTTGTGTGGTTTAGGTATCAGCATAATTGGGGCTTCACAGAATGAATTAGGTAGTGTTCCTTCTGTTTCTATTTTATGGAATAGTTTGAGGAGCATTGGTATCAGGTCTTCTTTAAAATCTCATAGAATTTTGTACTAAATCCATCTGTCCCTGGGCTTTTTCTGGTTGGAAAGTTTTTAATGACTTCTATTTCCTTATGCAATATGGGCCTGTTTAAATGGTTTACCTGCTCTTGATTTAACATTGGTGTGTGGTATCTGTCTAGAAAATCACCCATTTCTTCTAGCTTTTCCAGTTTTGTTGAGTATAGACTTTTATACTAGGATCTGCTGATTTTTTTTTAATTTCCTCCATTTCTATTGTTATGTCTCCCTTTTCATTTCTGATTTTATTAATTTGGATACTGCCTCTGGGCCCTTTAGTTAGTTTGACTAGGGGTTTATATGTCTTATTGATTCTCTCAAAGAACCAGCTCCTGGTTTTGTTGATTTTTTTTGTATTGTTCTCTTTGTTTCTATTTTGTTGATTTCAGCCATGAGTTTGACTATTTCCTGCCATATACTCCTCTTGGGTGAATTTACTTCTTTTTGTTCTAGATCTCTCATGTGTACTGTTAAGTTGCTAGTGTAAGAACTCTCCAGTTTCTTTACCAGGTCACTTAGTACTATGAATTTTCCTCTTAGCACTGCTTCTATTGTGTCCCATAAGTTTGGATATAATGTGTCAACATTTTCATTAAATTCCCAGAAGACTTTAATTTCTTTATTTCTTCCCTGACCAAGTTATCATTGAGTAGAGTTTGTTCATTTTCCATGAGTATGTGGGTTCTCTCTTGTTTTTGCTGTTATTGAAGACCAGGCTTAGGCTATGGTGATCTGATATGATGCATAGGATTATTCAATTTTCTTGTATCAGGTGATTGTTGTTTGTGACCAATCGTAAAGTTCATTTTGGAGAAGGTACCATGAGGTGCTGAGAAGGTGTATTCTTTTGTTTTAGAGTGAAATGTTCTGTAGATATATGTTAAATCCATTTGGTTCATAACATCTCTTAGTTTCACTGTGTCTCTGTTTAGTTTCTGTTTCAATGACCTGTCCATAGGTGAGAGTAGGGTGCTAAAGTCTCCCATTATTATTGTGTGGGGTTCAATGTGTGTTTTCAGATTTAGTAAAGTTTCTTTTATGAATGTGGGTGACCTTGCATCTGGGGCATAGATGTTCAGAATTAAGACTTTCTCTTGGTGGATTTTCCCTTTGATGAATATGAAGTGTCCTTCCTCATCATGCTTGATAACTTTTGGTTGAAAGTCTATTTTATTGGATATTAGGATGGCAAGCCCTGCTTATTTTCTGAAACCATTTGCTTGGAAGACCTTTTCTTGTCCTTTTACACTGAGATAGTGTCTGCTTTGTTATTGAAGTATGGTTTTTGTATGCAACAAGCTGTCTCTTGTGAGACTATGCCGGGGCCTAGCAAACACAGAAGTGGATGCTCACAGTCAGCTAATGGATGGATCACAGGGCTCCCAATGGAGGAGCTAGAGAAAGTACCCAAGGAGCTAAAGGGATCTGCAACCCTATAGGTGGAACAACATTATGAACTAACCAGTACCCCGGAGCTCTTGACTCTAGCTGCATATGTATCAAAAGATGGCCTAGTCGGCCATCAATGGAAAGAGAGGCCCATTGGACACGCAAACTTTATATGCCCCAGTACAGGGGAACGCCAGGGCCAAAAAGGGGGAGTGGGTGGGTAGGGGAGTGGGGGTGGGTGGGTATGGGGGACTTTTGGTATAGCATTGGAAATGTAAATGTGCTAAATACCTAATAAAAAATGGAAAAAAAATGCTGGATCTTGTCTGTGTATCCAGTGTGTTAGCTTATCTTTTTATAGGTGAGTTGAGTCCGATAATCCTGAGAGATAGTAAAGACAGATGCCTGATAGGCTTGATTTTGTAGATGGCTTTAATGTGCTTGTGGTTCTCTCCTTTCAGCTTTGTTGTGAAATACTTAATATCTTGTCTTTTCTTTGGTGTAGGTATCTTCCTTTTATTGGTGTTTTCCTTCTAGAATCCTCTGTAGGGCTTGATTGGTAGATAGATACTGATTGAATTTGGTTTTGTCCTGGAATATTTTGGTTTTTCCACCTATGTTGATTGAGAGTTTTGTTGTGTATAGTAGTCTAGGCTGACATTTGTGTTCTCTTAGGGTCTGCATGACCTCTGACCAGGCTTTTCTGGATTTCATAGTCTCTGTTGAGAAGTCTGTTGTAATTCTGATAGGTCTACCTTTGTATGTTACTTGGCCCTTTTCCCCTGCAGATTTTAGTATTCTTTCTTTGTTCTGTGGTTTTAGTGTTTTGATTATTATGTGATGAGAGGATTTTCCTTTCTGATCCCATTTATTTGGTGTTCTATAGGCTTCTGGTTCCTTTATGGCCATCAGTTTCTTTAGGTTGAGGAAGTTTTCTTCTATGATTTTGTTGAAGGTCCTTTGAGCTGGGAATCTTCATTCTCCTCTATTCCAATTATTCTTAGATTTGGTCTTTTCACTCTGTCCTGAATTTCCTGGAAGGTTTGGGTTAGGAGTTTTGAATTTTCTTTGACAGTTGTGTCAAACTCTTCTATGGTGTCTTCTACACCTGAGATTCTCTCTCTCTTCTATCTCTTGTATTCTGTTGGTAATATTTACATCTGTAATTCCTGACCTCTTTCCTAGATTTTCCATTTCCAGGTGTGCCTCCATTTGTGTTTTCTTTATCGTTTCTACTTCCACTTTTAGGTCTTGGACTGCTTTATTCAATTCCTTTACCTGTTTGACTGTGTTTTCCTGTATTTCTTTAAAGGATTCATTTGCTTCCTCTTTAAGGGCTTCTATCTGTTTTCCTGTGTTTTCCTATATTTCTTTCAGTGAGTTATTTATATCCTTTTTAAAGGACTGTATTACCTTCATGAGATAAGATTTTAGGTCAGCGTCCTGATTTTCAGGTCTGTTGATGTATGCAAGGCTTGCTGTGGTGGGAGAACTGGCTTCTGATAATGCCCATGTACATTGGATTCTAGTCCTTATGTTCTTGCACTTGCCTCTTGCCATCTGGTTATTCCTGGTGTTTGCTGGTCTGGGTGATTCTCTCTGGAGTCTGCCTCTTTTGTCCCTGGGTTGCTTCAGGTCTCTCAGTAGGCCTGCATCCCTGGCTGTAGTAGAGATCACCTATAGGGCCTTCCAACTGGGGGCTCTGCAGTGGAGCAGAGAAGCTGCCGATATGTTGCTCTGGCTGCAGTAGATCTCCTGTGAGGCCTTGAGACTATTTGATCTTCAGAGGAGCAGTCAAGCTGCTGTCCTGTGTGAGGATGCTCTCTAGGTGGGCTTACAGACTGTGGTTTCTGTTTCCCTGTGTGCAGCAGAATGCCCGGGAGGCTTTCAGTCTGTCAGGTCAGTTACCATGCATGCCACAGAGCTCCCAGGAGGTCTTCAAACTGTGGTGTCTGTTGCCAAGTTGCTGTGTATACAGAGGAGTTCCAAGTATGCCTTCAAGCTGTGATGTCTTCAAGCTGGTGATATGTTGCTCAGTTGGACTGTATGTAGCAGATCTCCTGGTATGCCTCAGGCTGTGGTGTCAGTTGCCAAACTGCTTTGAGTGCAGTAGATCTTCTAGGATGGCTCAGGATATGGTGCCTTCAGAGGAGCAGATTGGCTAGCAGTCTGCCCCAGCAAAAATAACCTGGCAGAAGGGGAATGGTATTGGGGGAGGAGGGTTGGTGAGTGATGGATCCTGAGTTCACTGGGACTTCAGGGGTTGGGGATGGGGGTTCTTATCAACTGCTCTGAGTGCAGCAGATCCTCTAGAATGGCTCTGGATATTGTGGGCCAGTATTACATTTTGGCTAACTAGACAAAGTATTATCAGCTGACCTTTAAGCTGATTCTAAGTGAAGTAAGTGAGGTGGTAGTTAGGGGGTTTCTAGTATATTAAGATAATGGTGCATAAGTGTCTTAGTCAGGGTTTCTAGTCCTGCACAAACATCATGACCAAGAAGCAAGTTGGGGAGGAAAGGTTTTATTTAGCTTATACTTCCATGTTGCCGTTCATCACCAAAGGAAGTCAGGACTGGAACTTAAGCAGGTCAGGAAGCAGGAGCTAATGCAGAGGCCATGGTGGGATGTTACTTACTGGCTTGCTTCCCCTGGCTTGGTCAGCTTGCTCTCTTATAGAACCCAGGACTACAGCCCAGGGATGGCAACACCCACAATGGTCCCTCCTCCCTTGATCACTAGCTGAGAAAATGCCCCACAGCTGGATCTCATGGAGGCATTTCTCCAACTGATGCTCCTCCTTTCTCTGTGATAACTCCAGCCTGTGTCAAGTTGACACACAAAAACAGCCAGTATAAGTAATACATCCATAACATTATGACCTTTTAGAAGAACTTTTCAGTGTCAACTAATGAATAATAACTTCTGGGAAGCTGAGTTTGAGAACGTGAACTTTTTTTCACCTTACAAGCAAAATGAAAGCTAAATACAAAATGGCTATAGTTATGTTAAAAGAGGCAGGCCTTATCAACCCCCCCCTTGAATTCGTACCTAAAGTGAAATTGTTGATTTCAAATTATCCCTTATATCTACAAAAATCATAATGGGTTCTCAGGGACATGAGTTTGATTGTTGAGGTTCTTTTCCAGATGAAGGAAAAGAGGGTATTGATAAGGCATGGCCCTCAGGTTAAAAATAACAGTAATAAACATAGGCCTGTAACTTTAGTTTTTCTAAACCTACTTTTAGTGATGGTTCTTTTTGTTGTTGTTGTTGTTGCTGCTGTTGTTGTTGTTCAATACTTTTTATGAGATATTTTCTTTATCTACATTTCAAATGTTATCTCCTTTCCTGTATTCCCCTCCAAAAAAACCCCTATCCTCCCTCCCCCTGCTTACCAACCCACCCATTCCCACTTCCTGGCCCTGGCATTCCCCTACACTGTGGCATAGAGCTTTCACAGGATCAAGGGCCTTTCTTTCCACTGATAACCGACAAGGCCATTCTCTGCTACATGTGCAGCTAGAGCCATGGGTCCCTCCAGGTGTACTCTTTGGTTGGTGGTTTAGTCCCTGGGAGCTCTGGGGGTACTGGTTGGTTCATATTGTTGTTCCTGCTATGGTGTTGCAAACCTCTTCAGTTCCTTGAGTCTTTTCTCTAGATCCTCCATTAAGGATCTTGTGCTCGGTCCAATGGTTGCCTGAGAGCATTTACCTCTGTATTTGTCAGAAACTGGCAGAGCCTGAGACAGCTGTATCAGGCTCCTGTCAGGAAGCACTTATTGGCATCCACAATAGTGTCTGGGTTTGGTGACTGTTTATGGGATGGATCCCCAGGTGGGTCAGTCTCTGGATGGTCATTCCTCAGTCTGTACTCCACACTTTGTCTCTGTATCTCCTTCCATGGGTATTTTGTCCCCCCTTCTAAGAAGGACCATAGTACCCATACTTTGGTCTTCCTTCTTCTTGATTTTCATTTGGTTAGTGATAGTTCTTAAATGCTTTGACTTCTCTTCTAGCCTACCACCCACCAGAAGTAGTGGGAAAGAAAGGTGATTAGAATATAGGGGAAGCTAATCTATTTAGAAATGGTTCTTTGAAGCAAATCCCATCTATGCTGTCAGCAGTTCAGATCATAGGTCAAGAGCTACAGCTCAATCCACTAGCAAACATTTCACAGATACACCAGCAGTCCATGTGTCATGATAGCAGCAGTGGCACAGCATAGCAGGAACAGTCAGGCTTCAGTCGATTCAGCATGAGACACAGGACCACCAGGCATGCCAGGAGAAGTTCTCATATGTGCTTCTCTCCATGAATCTAAGATCAGTGAAGACTCGAGACCAAGAAGTTTTACAAATCTATCTCTATAAGAGATCACCTCTCAAAATCAACTGAGTCCTATTTACACTCCCTTCAAACATCATGTGTCTTCCACGGACCTTGCCTCGCCAGTGTCTTGCCTCAGCATGTGAGTTTGCCTTAACACAACTCCCCATGAGTCTGTATCAGCAAACATCACTCTGCTTATCAGCCCAAGTCCAAGGAAGTAGCCAGAAGCTGCCAGAACACCACCAGAAGATTTCTGGTATTTTTCTCTTAATGGAGTCATGACAAATGGAGGTGGACAACACATGAAAGGAAAAACAATACATGTATGTTATTAGAAAAATATAGTGAGGGGAAACAAACCAAACCAATGCTTCCTCTCCGGCTGTCTGTGAAATCAAATTTACACTCCATCATCACATGTTCTCTCACATTTTTTGCTATAGAAAAACCTATTTTTATCTGTGTCTGCTTCAGGAAAACATTCTTTCATGTGTCTGCTTTAGCAAAACGGTCTGTGTGCTCCAACATATTTGACATAACTGTCTTTCCAAAGAAACTGGAAGTTTCCACTTCAAAGGCCCATTAGAACAATAATTAGAGATGGTAATCAGGAGGACAAATTGAATATTTTTCAAACCAATTCATATTTTGTTGTTTCTTTCATTCATTATTGAGGGGTTAGTTTTGCCCTCAACCAAAGTGTTTCTAATCACCCTGGAATGGCTAGCAAAAGGCTACATAGTTCTCCTAGGGCCATGCTTAATCCTCCTTCTTTGAAGAACAGCAGGTCTAGTGCCCATCAGTTTTGTAGAACCACTTCAGCCAATGAATCTACATGTTGTTCTAGGAATGAGGTGGCTCAGTATAATTGAGCCATATCTTCATCTACTTGTACACTTCATTGTCAGTGATTTTATTCCCCTGTGACTAGAAAAGCAGTCCCCATGGTTACTGATCCTGCCATGCCCATCCCACCCAATGTTGGCAACAAGATGGTTACAGCCCTCTATGGGCAAGGGCAAGGATAAAGGCCCATGTGAGCCTGTTCATACATGAAAGTCATACGTGACTTTCAATCCTCTGTGAACAAGCACTCGTAACTTGTGCTTTTATTTTTTTGGTTTTGTGTGTGTGTGTGTGTGTGTGTGTGTGTGTGTGTGTGTGTGTGAAATGAGTTATAGAGATACAAGGAGAGAGATTAATGATTCATACAAATCAAGTGTCTTTAGGAGCTGTGAAAAGGTTAGCAATTTCTATTCCAAAGAAATTAGACAAGTTTATCCCATGAGTGTTAGGAGTATGATACATGCCTGAATACAGTTATGCTGGCAATGGATACGTTGGGGATCTAAAACAAGTTTCATTTACCTGTAAGTCTCACAGAATTATAGCAGTCTTCCAAGGACAGGAGATAGTCTCATTTAGGGAGAACATTTTGATGAGTTGGAAGGGTTTAGGGTTGGTGGCAGTGATTCCTATATAATAAGGGAGTCTGGTGATCAAGTAAAACCAACAGTCCTTGGTCATATTTAGTCTAGAAGCAATGGGAGTGTAAAGGTAGCTTCTGTGTTGTTGAGTAAGGGAGATCCATGCAATAGCGGAGGCTCAGGGACCTTGAAATGAACACCTTGAGGCTTCTGGGCTGCAACCAGAATTTTTGCCAGTTTCTTAGTTTGTTTGTCTTCTTGACTCCATTATTAAGTCTTTTTTGGCAATCTCCATTAATTCAGACAAATTCTTACCTTTGAAG
Source organism: Mus musculus (assembly GCF_000001635.26). Taxonomy (NCBI): domain Eukaryota; kingdom Metazoa; phylum Chordata; class Mammalia; order Rodentia; family Muridae; genus Mus; species Mus musculus. The sequence continues at coordinate 19,799,776 of NC_000084.6, forward strand.
CCACTGATTTTCTAAATCTTCTTTTGAATGCCAGGGGCCAATTGACCCACAAAGATAAGATTAACAGCTCTCATTGATTCTCGGGTGCCGCAGGGACAATTGGGTTGTAGCTACAATAGGCAACCAGCAGCCTCTCCAAGAATGCAGCTGGGGATTCCATAGGATACTGTAATATCTGAATTATCTTTGGCAAAATTGTAGGGTAATTAGCAGCTGCCCAGAGACACCCCCCCCCATAAGAACCTGATGATAACCTTTAAGTGCTTTCCTCCTTTCATTCATATTAGTGTTCCTGTTGGGACTGGCTGAAGCATGGATGATTGCAGGGTTCTCCATGTATCTGCTGTTGTTGCCAGGAACATGTTTTTGGGCTTCTCACCCAATGTGGCCCCACTTTTCTGTGAGGAAGAGGGTCTAAAGAAATTGGATATCATCTCATGTGGGCTGATGGGTATGAAAAATAGTTTCCATGAGAGAGATTAGAGCCTGGGGTTTTTCACAAAAGGGCAAATTTTTAGCCTTCTAGTTGTAGATATCAATAGTATAGAAAGGTTAATAGACCAGGAAGGGCATTTCTTCCCCCCCCCCCCTGTAGGGGGTCAATGGCAGGTAAAAAGAGAGTCTCTGTTGAAGATCCAAAGAGGGAACCTGATTGAGTAAGGGGTGGGCTAGTTATGGCAAACAAGGAAGTTTCAGAGAAGGAGGGTGACAGAGGTTGAGGAGGGTGACAGGGGTAGAGGCAGGACTGAGGGTTCTATATGTGCCACAAGAGCTTCAGGTACTGAGGCCTCCTATGGCATCTGATAGAGAAGTGGCCCATCATCCTCTTCAAGTTGAGAGAGAATGAGAGGTGGTCAAAAGTGGCAGGCTTGACAGAATCAGTGGAGAAAGAGTGATGATGGTCGAGATGAAGCCCTCCTCCTTCTCCATGGTTATAACAGATGGAGGGGCTCAACCCTTCAACCAACAGGCAGGGTCCACTAACATATCCTGCCAGGCAATGACATAAGGAGCCTGATTGAGTGACCCAGATGACAGTGAACCCTCAGGTGGCCAGCCTGTGCCAAAGGACAGCCATTTTAGTCCAAAAAGGGTCCTGAGTTTACTGGAAAAGACTTGGTGGCCTGACACATTGGCAGCCTTCTGGAAGCCCTGGAAATGGCAGAAAATTACCCCAAGAAGGGTGTCAAAGGTAGATGAGGATTGCCTCATAATAGACTTGAAAGTTATATGGATGAGAACAGCACCAACAAACAAATCAAAAGCAAATGACAAACACTGACAGAACCGGTTTTCCAAACAGGCACAATGCAGTGCATTGGGACTTCTGGACCAGAGTCCTGACCAAGTCAAAAGGGGTTGATTATAATCTGCCCCCCTTTGCCCATAAAGGCTCCTGACCTTAGTCCTTCATTTCTTGGCTTGAAGAGCAGTGTTTCATTCAGCTTCTCTTCGTTGAACCTGCAGAGGTCTAGACAGCACCAGAAACAAAACCAAAACAGGAAAGGGTAACTTATCTCCTTCACAGAGGGTCTGGCAGCTTTTCTACCACTCAATAGTATCTGATGGGTATTCTTGAGGGTAGGGGGCTTAAAATTTTGCTGGATCAAAATTCCTCTATACTAAGCAGCTCTGAAAATGCCCTTACAGATATTTCAAAGTATACAATTAGCTCATATCCTAGACATCTCTCAATCCAATCCACTGACAGTCAAGATTAACCACCACAAATGTTCATTAAAAGTCCAGGTCTAAGACAGCAGTTTGAAATGGAACTGGAGTGAAAAACTTGGGGAGGGTTTCTATTCCTTGCCTTTCTGTCCTCTCTTTATCCAAATTTAGAAAAAGGGTGAAGAGTAGCATCAAAGTATCTTTGTTGACCTCTCCAGCTTATCATCCTCCCTATTTAAAAAAAAAATCATTTACAAACTTGACTGTTCCAAACCTCTCTCTAGTAGACAATTAAATATGTAAGTCTTTTTCATGGTTTTTCAAAACTATAAAATTTCAGAGCAGTAATTCAATTTCACATTGTGCATTGTTTTCAGTTGACATGAAATATCCTCCCTTTACTGTTTATGTAAACCCATAAATTTCTCCCTAGATTTTACAATAAATATCCCCCAAGTGATCTCCAATGCTGTAGCTTCTACAGGAATTTTACAGCATATTATATAATTTTTTATTCTCTCTACTGGAATGGGCCTTTCTGATATGTGGGAGTTACTCAGAGATAAACAGCTAGGTATCTAACAATGGTGAGAGCTGTAGTGGTTTGAATAGGTATGGCTCCCATAGATTCATGTGTTTGTATGATTGTCCATAGACGGCGGGACTATTAGAAGGTATAACCATGTTGAAAGAAGGGTGCCACTGTATGGGTGGACTTTGAGGTTTTCCATGCTCAGGTTTTACCCAGTGTGGATGGCCATCCTCTTCTGCTCCATGCATATCAACATGTAGAGTTCTACCCTCCTTCAGCACCAAGTCTGCCTGCATGCTCTAATACTTCCCACCATGATTGATAATGGGCTGAACCTCTGAAACTGTAATCCAGAATCAATTAAATGATTGCCTTTATAAGAGGTGCCTTGGTGATAGTGTCTCTTCACAGCAATAATACCCTAAGACAGAAGACAAACTTTAATTTTCAATCATGGTTTTCCTGCTTTCCTGAAGATACATCAACAATTACTGATTAAAGGTCATTGTCCTTTGAAACCTACTGTAAAAGAGCATTGAAGTTAATTTATTGAATGTGAAATTACTATCCCAGTTACTTCTTGTGGATAGCCCTGGTGCTGTTTGTATTTTGATGCTAATTCTGCTTCCTCAGGAGGGGTTGTCTGGGAAGAGGAATAAATCACATACTCAGGTGACTTCCTGTGACCCTTCAGCTAATTAATAAATATTTCAGGGGACCAATCACTGAGTGAAGACTAGGCGGGACTTCCCAGTCAAAGAGGGAAGAGGGGAAACAAACGAACAAAAAAAGTGTCTTGCTTTTGGTTAGGAAGAACTTGGAAAACAATATGTACCTAACAAGAGGTAATATGTACCTGGATTAGATTAGATGGTGGATCTGCTATGATCCACCGCTGGAGGAGTTAAACTTAGAATGACTTATAAATTAGGATGCTAGTTGCTGAGCCCAATGATTGAGTTATCTGTTAATTCTGAACTAAGTTTTCCTTCGCACAGCGACTCAACTGGGTTCCAGGGAGGAAAGGATGGCAGCTAAGTGTGGGTGTGCAAGAAGTACATTCCAAAAGGCCATGGGAATTTGGAAGTGGGAAGTAGCCACCCACGAGTGGGAATTTAGCAAGCTGAATGGAGAGATTTCAGAGCCCCAAGTCAGAGAGTCTCCACAAGATGAGAATAGGCTCATGCCATTCTGGTGATGGCATGGATTGCTCTTTTGAATTTCACACTACAATTACTAGCATAGAATGGGTCAAAACTTCAAGTCTAAAATAAGATTATGAGAGCAGCTCTATTTAATAAAGGTAGTTTCAAGTGTGTTTGTTTTTTTTTTTTTTGGGGGGGTGGATTATACTCCTAATATTTTATTAGTAGTATTAAGTACAGAGGCTAAATAGAGTTGAGATTCCTAACGATAGTCATTGGGCACTTCCCCCAAATCACATGAACAGGCCATATGAATTTCTTTTTGCTGCTAAATATATTTTAGTAGTTGTCAATTTTTTACCTTAAAGTATTGCCATTGCAACACAATTGTTGGAGAGGAGAATCTATGCTTCATACTGCATGCATACCCTAATGGGGCTATTAACATAGACTAAAATTGCCTGAGAGTAAATTAATGGTGCAAACCATTTTCTAATATAAGTGGGAGATTAAGATGTTGAGTCAAACATGTATACTGTGAACCCTCTTGGAGCTTATTGTTTAGAAAATTTGATAGATTAAAAACTTATAGACATTTATAAATATAGATTCAAAACTAACAAGGTAAGAGTCATGTTAATAAATTTTAATATGATTCCCAATAAACAAAATGTGATAATTTTCTTAGTGAATGTTTATTCACTTTTGTGATAATTCAATTATTTATTCTCATTTTCTTTTAATGCAAACATAACATTATATAGGGGAATGATATAGTTTAATTGATAACTTGTTTACCATGTATAAAATCTGAGGCTTATCTCAAGTACCATATAAGTTGGGCATTGTTATATATACCTGCTATCCTAGCACTCTGGAGCTAGAGTTAGGTGCATCAAAAATTCAAGGCCATCCTCAGCTGTAAAGCCAGCATGAGCTACCTGAGCCTTTGTAGGGAAAGGTCACATACATGCTGCAATTATATACAATTCTACAGCATAAACTGCCAAAACTGGTTACATTATTTGGGAAATACAGAATTTCTCAAAAGAAAGTCAAAAGATCTCTAGGATCATCAAAGCAGCTTTTGGGGTTTTGTTGTTCTGTTGTTTTGGTTTTATATGTAAACGTTTGTTCCTTTTTTTCCTTTGCTATTAAACACATGCATTTAAGATATGAAAGAATAAAGTGAGAGAATTCTGGTTCTTTAGTGTGAGCTAAAGTGAAGAAAAAAAAAGTAATTGTATTCCTTGTTACTACCTACTTGTATGGAAAAATTACCTAAAAGTGGCTCCGTCAGAGCAATAGCAGTTACTTATTTTGTAAAACACTGACTGTTGATTGTGGCTTCTTTCTTCTTCATACTGATAGCTGGAGACTTACACAGAGGAAATTCTCAATGAGCCTAAGTAGCTCATGGCTGAAACACCGGACTGATGTGTATTATACCCTTAATCTAGTCTCTGACACCACAAAGGAAGCAAAATCAAGCATAAAGGAAAGTAAAATAATTTAATTAAAAAGATAATCTCTTATGTGAATTGGCAGCTTTGAACTAAGCCTTTAATGTAGAGTGATATTTTTACTATGACAACAGTTCTGCCACATATGGCTCATTATGTTTGGTTACTTAACAAAATAAACAAACTAACATTATTTTAAGAGAAAAAATGATATTAATTACTGCTATAGATATAATTCAGGCTTTGAAACAAAGCCAATTTTCAAAAACCAGTTATCACTGAAAACATAACTTCTCAATAATTAACGTTGATAAGATTGACAGAGATAATTTTAAAATACACTAAAAATGAGATATGAAAACATCTAGAAAATCTATATAACTCAATGAATTAATATTTTACATAATTAATGCACAAAGCCATAATATCACTCTATAACAGCATCAACTAAACATGGGTGATAGCTCAATAGATTTTAATATAGTACAATTTGAAAAGTTTATTGATATGCTTCCAGATTCCACATTATTACTAACACTATGAAGAAAATCACTTGTAAATCCTGGAGAAAAATATTTGCAATTGCTGAAAAGATGGTTAAAAATTATTCTAATATTCTCCATATGTATTTTTTCTTTTGGTGCCTGGTTTTCATCACATAATTCAAAGCCATTTATCATGAAATGGCAGGAAAAATCTCACCTAAGACACCAAAGAGATGTGAAAATGTGAAGCAGTGTTATTCTGCAAACATATTATGTTTGGGGAAAAGGATATATTTAATGTCATAACACAATATTATAAGATTTTAGTGCATTATATATGTTTGAATATTCTGAACTTAATTACTTATAAACTCCATATTTGTACACATGATCCATCTAAACAATTTTTTTAGAATAATTCTTTGATATTTTGTTAGAGAGTGTCTGTGTGTATATATGTGTGTATGTGTGCATGTAATGTACATGTGCCTATGCAGAGGCATTCATGTACATACATTTATGGAGATTAGATGACAACTTACAAGAGTCATCACCTGAATTAGAAATTGTACATCCACTTAGGTCCAAAACATGGAACTTGGGACAAGCACCTTTATTCTCTGAGCCATCCCACAACTCCAAAATTCTTAACCATTTTTAAAAGAGTAAAGATCCTGTAATAAAGTGTTTCAGAAATGTGTGATGATTAATGGAAATTTTAATTAAACTAATGTTTACAAGGTAATATGTCTCTTTTCTCAAGTAATCCTATGTAAAATCCTATGTAACTTTTTAAAAAAGACAAAATAACAGAGATTTAAAAAAAATAAAAATAAAAATAGGTTCCAGGGTTGTAGGGATAGGAGGCTGGGATAAAGAAAGGATGATATACTGTGTATGAGAAGGATGAAGGACAGTAGGATTACTCTGTGATAGTTTAGTGGTAGACACATGTTACACCTATGAACATACCCTTAAGTTACAATCACCAAGGTGAAACTTCATGTGAACTACAGGCTTTAGTTGTTATTGATATGCCTATATGGTGTCCTGGATTGTGACGGTGTGTTTCACTGTACTGAGTGATGATGATAGTAACAGGGAGTGAAACATGTCTGTTGTAAGGATGGATATGAAAAATCAAAATCTTCATTGTGCACCTAAAACCCTTGAAAATAGAAGTCTGTCCAAGCATCCAAAAAAATAAAATTTAGCTATAAAAAAGTGAGGAAAAGCACTTGAGCATCTTTGTAACTCTGGAACTGAGACAATTTACTAAACTTAGAAAGGACAGGAGAAATCACAAAGGACATCATCAGCAAATATGCCAACATGAGTGCTGTAGCACATGAGGGCTAAAAATACACAATTAGAAGACAAGCAGAAACCAAAAGACACTTCAAACAAAGATGAGTAAAGCATCTAAATACATTCTATTTTGAATATAACAAAATAAGTAAAAGCATTGGTTATTTAATTAGTAAAACTAAATTTAAGACTCAATGCACAAATTGCAACTAACTTCTAAACCAACATTTGTACACAATTCAGCTATAGTGATTGTAAAAAACAAAAATATGAAAAAGATACAGATATTAGAAGTCAAATACTGATGCTAATCTTTCCTGGTTGAGGATTCAAATAACTGTATCTGGTTTGTAAATTTTTAAATTATGAAACCAGTAAAACATAAATATGTTTTACTAAAATAAGCAGGCCATTTTCTGGACAATAGTTTTATTTGTAAGAGAATAGTTTAAGACAATGTCTCAAAATGTTTTTGTACTTATATAATGGAGTTAATTTGCATTTATAGTAATAAGAGTAGTTGATGAAAACCCATTTTCTTGACAAAATTTTCTCTACACTTAAAACATCTTTGGAGAATAAAATCATAGACTATAAGTAGAGATTGAATTACCTTAGTTAAGAAGTTAGCTATATCTGGACTGGAGAGTGTAGCTTTTCAGAATAGAAGCAAGAATATCAAAAAGTCTCCATATGATGATGAACATGAGAGAGAGCTTTGAAAAGAAGCTGAATTGCCTTTTGGTTTGTTTGATTGATTTTATTTTCTTCAAATTTATACTTGGGATAATATAATTACATTTTTCCCTTTTTCTCTTTCCTCCAAACCCTTTCTTCTACCTCTCTCTACTATTCTCAAATTATTATACTAATTGTTACTATATGCATATTTGTACATGTGTACACATTGAGATTTCTAAATATAGCCTGCTTGGTCTATATATTTATTGTTCCTTGTATGTATGTTTTCTGGGATGACCGTTTGGCATGGGAAAACTGATAGGTGTGCTCCACCCTGGTGAAGATGAAGATGATTTCTCCCACTCGTATCATTCTTTAATTGCTGGCAGTTCTTTGCATAGGATAAAGGGCTTTTGTGCTTTCCCCCATTCCATTTGACATGTCTATTGGTATCATCCTTGTTCAGCTCACATTTTTGTAAGACTTTATGGGTGCAGCTTTTGACACTATTAGAACACTCAATTTCACATCCAACTCTCCAATTCTCTGGCTCTTAGGATCTTTTCACCCCATCTTCTGCAAGGCTCCTTAAGTTTCATGTGTGGGAGTGTTTTATGGACATATTCATTGGGACTGGGCTCAACAACTCTGCATTTTGTTTGGTTGTGTGTTTTTGTTTTGTTTTGTTTGTTTGTTTGTTTGTTTTGTAGTGGTGTCCAGCCCATCTGTTGTAAATAGAAGTTTCTTCAGTGTGAGATGAAGACAGCATTTATTTATGGTATAAGGAGAAATATTTAGAGTATAATTAGGGTTCAGTCTTGTGTAGTAAAATAGTGGTTGTAGATTCTCCATTATGTATGAGTTCTCTAGCACATAGCTAGGTTTCTAGTACCATGCATCATTTTCCTAATGCTTCTTCTAACATTAGCATTTTCTTAATCACTTTCAAATAAGGAACATTTTCAAAAAGCAAGAATTATTCTCTAAATATGTACTTGATTTAGGGTACAATTATATCACTATCAAATATGTCAAGCTGATTGGGAAACAGTAAGAAATATTACAGGGTAAGAATTCACCTTCCTCAATGAATGACCATGGCAAGGGAATAGGAGAGAGGAGGAGGGGAAGAAGAAGAGGAAGAGGAGGAGTAGAAGGAGGAGGAGGATAGAATATTTTAAAATATATGTGACTTTAAAATATAAAATTATAAGAAAAAAAGAAGTAATGACAGAAATTGAATGGTTTGGAAGGAAAGAAGGAATGAAGGGAAGGAATAAGAGGGAATATGTCATGTATTTACTAAATAAAACAATTTATGATGCCTTTTTAATAAGGCAAATGTTTGTCAGTTATTTCATTGTAATAGTAATATGTAACTATTTAAAAGAATATGTGCTGATTGTTTCCATCTATTAGTGTAATAACAGATGTGATAATATAACATACAGGATTTGCTTGACAGTTATTGAGAAATGGAAAGACTCAAAATTTCAAACCTTAGTTGTCACTGAGGCTAACTGATGGTATATAGAAGCTTATTACATTATATTTTCTCCTATGTTATTCATTTACATTTTTTTCTAAAAAGAGGAAAAGTACATTTTAAGATGTGAATTTTATTTTTAATAACTGAATAGTATTCCATTGTGTAGATGTACCACATTTTCTCCATCCATTTTTCAGTTTAGGAACATCTAGTTTTGATGGAGCCTGGAACTCTGATGGAATAATAAGAGGAATGATTGTTACCCCAGGATTAGAGAAACTTCACAGGAAGACCAAGAGAATCAACCAACCTGGACCCCTGGGACTCTCAGAGACTGAGCCAACCAACCAACCATAAAAATATGACAATAATGATAAATTACAATATTTAATACACTCTTTTTACACTTTTTTATTTTTGAAAAAATTGCATACTGTGGCTTCACTGAGAATATCCATCCATGGGCTCATATATTTACATGCTTAGTCCCTACCTGATGACTCTTCAGAAGAATTAGGTGTGTCATGATTGGAAAAGGTGTGTCCTTGCTTCTGCAGCGAAAATAACAGACTAATCCTCTGAAATTGTATGTCATCCCCAATTAAATGTTTATTTTATATAAGTTGCTTGGTCCTAGGGTGCTTTCATAGCAGTAGAACTGCTTAGATCTTTTATAGTAAGAATGACCTCTTAAGAGTAAAGGGACGCTTTTATCTATAGGTATAGCAGTATGGCAGTAAGGATCATTTTATCACTATGTTCCTTTACAAAACTAATAGCATTAGGTTTTCCCCTAAGCCTATCTAGTCTTGGGTTCTTGACCACATTAGTAGAGTCAGTTATGAGTTTCACCTCAAGACATGGGCCTTAAATCCAATCAGAAAGTCATGGGTCACTCTCATAACTTCTGTGCTATTTCTCCATTACATATCTTGCAAACATGCCTTTGATATAGACTGCAAGGTTTGTACTGGGTGAAATTGATTACTACTTTTCCATTCTGGTAGAGTGCAATACACCTTACATTACCATGAACACTAGTTGATAAGGACAAAGTTTCTAATTAAGCATCAGTTCAATTTGCCTATTTTTTATGGCAAAAGTAAGTTGTGTCTTCAATAATAAAGCCTTATCATTTGGTTACAGCATGAAAGCAACAAGCACTGCAGTAGGCTATGATGTTTGGGAAGGTTATGGAACCTGTGGGTAATGGCTCAACAAGATGCAACCCATACATCATGGCACCAGAGGTTCTATCTGGTGGTCTGGTGGAGAGAAGGAACGGGAGGAGACACACACACACACACACACACACACACACACACACACACACATACACACACACACACACACACACACACACACAAAGAGAGAGAGAGAGAGAGGGAGAGAGAGAGAGAGAGAGAGAGAGAGAGAGAGAGAGAGAGAGAGAGAGAGAATGAGATTTAGAATTACAGAGCAACATAATGTTATAAGAACAACTTTGCTTCCAGTTTCTGTCACTGCCTGTAACAGATCATCTGCCAAAGGGCTCCATGCCTAAATAGCACCAGGAGGGAACCACCCTCCCAGGATACACACAGGCTTGTGAGTGCAAGTAGAACCACCACTGCTGCTCAGAGGAACCCACCCAGAACCCTCAGGACACAGAAAACAATGGGCTGTCTGGGAGAAGAGTCTTTCATCTGTCTTTCCATCTGTGCCCAGAGCTGATCCTGTACCACAGAAGTACATACACACATACTGCCAGGAGAAAGCAGGTCTCACAGGAGTACCTACACACCTGTGAGCACAGGTAAGACCACCACTTCTCTTTAAATTTCTGGCCCAAGAAGTACCCTCTCAGAGCCATCAGGACATAAGAACCAAGGATCAGCTGGGGTCTGTATCCTTCTGGTCTCTATGTGCACCCAGAGCAGATCCTGTACTTCAGTTCCCCATATCCAAACTCCTCCCAGAGAGAATTGGTCTCCCAGGAGTACTGGCAACACAAGCTTGAAGGAGCGATAAGGCAATGTCAGAGACAGCATGACCAGCTAACACCAGAGATAACCAGATGGTGAAAGGCAAGCACAAGAACATAAGCAACAGAAACCAAGAATACTTGGCATCAACAGAACCAAGTTCTCCTACCACAGCAAACCCTGGTTACCCCAACATACCAAAAGAGCAAGATTCTTATTTAAAATTACATCTCAGGACAATTATAGAGGAATTTAATAAAGACATAAAAAAACTACCTTAAAGAAATACAAGAAAATACAGGTAAACAGGTAGAAGACCTTAAAGAGGGAATACAAAAGTCCCTTAAAGAATTACAGGAAAACACAAACAAACAGGTAAAGAAACTTAACAAAATCATCCTGGATCTAAAAATTGAAATAGAAACAATAATAAAATCACAAAGGGAGAAAACCCTGGAGACAGAAAACCTAGGAAAGAGACCAGGAGTCATAGATGCAAGCAACGCCAACAGAATGCAAGAGATAGAAAAGAGAATCTCACGTGCAGAAGATACCATAGAAAACATTGACACAACAGTCAAAGAAAATGCAAAATGCAAAAAGCTCCTAACCCAAAACATCCAGGAAATTTAGAACACAATGAGAAAACCAAACCTAAGAATGATAGGTATAGAAGAAAGTGAAGATTCCTAACTTAAAGAGCCAGTAAATATCTTCAATAAAATAATAGAAGAAAACTTTCCTAACCTAAAGAAAGTGATCCTCATGAACATACAATAAACCTTCAGAACTCCAAATAGATTAGGCCAGAAAAGAAATTCCTCCCATCACATAATAATCAAAACACCAAATGCATAAAACAAAGAAAGAATAGTAAAAGCAGTAAAGGAAAAGGGTCAAGTAACATAAGGGCAGACCTATCAGAATTACAACAGACTTCTCACCAGAGACTATGAAAGCTAGAAGATCCTGGGTGGATCTCATACAAACCCTAAGAGAAAACAAATGCCAACCCAGACTACTATATCCAGCAAAACTCTCAATTACCATAGATGGAGAAAACAAGCTATCCCATGACAAAATCAAATTTATACAATATCTTTCCACAAATCCATCCCTTCAAAGGATAATAGATAAAAAACACCAACACAAGGAGAGAAACTATACTCTAGAACAAGCAAAGAAAAAAATCTTCTTTCAACAAACTCAAAAGAAGATATCCACACAAACATAAAAATAACATCAATAATAACATGGAGCAAAAATCACTACACCTTAATATCTCTTAACATCAATGAATTCAATTCCCCAATAAAAAGACATAGACTAACTAATAGACTGGATACACAAACAGGACCCAGCATTTTCCTGAATACTGGAAATGCACCTCAGTGTCAAAAACAAACACTACCTCAGAGGAAAGGGTTGGAAAACAATTTTCCAAGTAGATGGTCCCAAGAAAAAAGTGGGTGTGACTCGAGCCCCGGGCTTCCTTACCAGCGGAGTTGCCTGACACTCGCAAGGGCCCACACAGGATTCCCCACGGGATCCTAAGACCTCTGGTGAGTGGAACACAGCGCCGGCCCCAATCCAATCACGCGGAACCTGAGACTGCGGTACATAGGGAAGCAGACTACCCGGGCCTGACCCAGGGCAAAAGCCCCTTCCGCTCCACTCGAGCCCCAGGCTTCCTGGCCAGCGGAGTTGCCTGACACCCGCAAGGGCCCACACAGGATTCTCCACGGGATCCTAAGACCTCTAGTGAGTGGAACACAACTTCTGCCAGGAGTCCGGTTCGAACACCAGATATCTGGGTACCTTCCCTGCAAGAAGAGAGCTTGCCTGCAGAAAATACTCTACCCACTGAAACTAAGGAGAGTGCTACCCTCCCAGGTCTGCTTATAGAGGCTAACAGAGTCACCTGAAGTACAAGCTCTTAACAGAGACAACTATAACAGCTAGCTTCAGAGATTACCAGATGGCGAAAGGCAAACGTAAGAATCCTACTAACAGAAATCAAGACCACTCACCATCATCAGAACGCAGCTCTCCCACCCCACCTAGTCCTGGGCACCCCAACACAACCGAAAATCTAGACCCAGATTTAAAAACATTTTTCATGATGATTATAGAGGACATCAAGAAGGACTTTCATAAGTCACTTAAAGAATTACAGGAGAGCACTGCTAAAGAGTTACAGACCCTTAAAGAAAAGCAGGAAAACACAGCCAAACAGGTATAAGTCCTTAAAGAAAAACAGGAAAACACATCCAAACAGGTAATGGAAATGAACAAAACCATACTAGAACTAAAAAGGGAAGTAGACACAGTAAAGAAAACCCAAAGCGAGGCAACTCTGGAGATAGAAACCCTAGGAAAGAGATCTGGAACCATAGATGCGAGCATCAGCAACAGAATACAAGAAATGGAAGAGAGAATCTCAGGTGCAGAAGATTCCATAGAGAACATCGACACAACAGTCAAAGAAAATACAAAATGCAAAAGGATCCTAACTCAAAACATCCAGGAAATCCAGGACACAATGAGAAGACCAAACCTACAGATAATAGGAATTGATGAGAATGAAGATTTTCCACTTAAAGGGCCAGCTAATATCTTCAACAAAATAATTGAAGAAAACTTCCCAAACATAAAGAAAGAGATGCCCATGATCATACAAGAAGCCTACAGAACTCCAAATAGACTGGACCAGAAAAGAAATTCCTCCAGACACATAATAATCAGAACAACAAATGCACTAAATAAAGATAGAATATTAAAAGCAGTAAGGGAGAAAGGTCAAGTACCATATAAAGGAAGGCCTATCAGAATTACACCAGACTTTTCACCAGAGACTATGAAAGCCAGAAGAGCCTGGACAGATGTTATACAGACACTAAGAGAACACAAATGCCAGCCCAGGCTACTATAGCCGGCCAAACTCTCAATTACCATAGATGGAGAAACCAAAGTATTCCACGACAAAACCAAATTCACACAATATCTTTCCACGAATCCAGCCCTTCAAAGGATAATAACAGAAAAGAAGCAATACAAGGACGGAAATCACACCCTAGAACAAACAAGAAAGTAATCCCTCAACAAACCAAAAAGAAGACAGCCACAAGAACAGAAAGCCCACTCTAACAACAAAAATAAAAGGAAGCAACAATTACTTTTCCATAATATCTCTTAATATTAATGGACTCAATTCCCCAATAAAAAGACATAGACTAACAGACTGGCTACGCAAACAGGACCCAACATTCTGCTGCTTACAGGAAACCCATCTCAGGGAAAAAGACAGACACTACCTCAGAGTGAAAGGCTGGAAAACAATTTTCCAAGCAAATGGTATGAAGAAACAAGCTGGAGTAGCCATTCTAATATCGGATAAAATCGACTTCCAACCCAAAGTTATCAAAAAAGACAAGGAGGGACACTTCATACTCATCAAAGGTAAAATCCTCCAAGAGGAACTCTCAATTCTGAATATCTACGCTCCAAATGCAAGGGCAGCCACATTCATTAAAGACATTTTAGTAAAGCTCAAAGCACACATTGCACCTCACACAATAATAGTGGGAGACTTCAACACACCACTTTCATCAAGGGACAGATCGTGGAAACAGAAACTAAACAGGGACACAGTGAAACTAACAGAAGTTATGAAACAAATGGACCTAACAGATATCTACAGAACATTTTATCCTAAAACAAAAGGATATACCTTCTTCTCAGCACCTCACGGGACCTTCTCCAAAATTGACCATATAATTGGTCACAAAACAGGCCTCAACAGATACAAAAATATTGAAATTGTCCCATGTATCCTATCAGACCACCATGGCCTAAGACTGATCTTCAATAACAACATGAATAATGGAAAGCCAACATTCACGTGGAAACTGAACAACACTCTTCTCAATGATACCTTGGTCAAGGAAGGAATAAAGAAAGAAATTAAAGACTTTTTAGAGTTTAATGAAAATGAAGCCACAACGTACCCAAACCTTTGGGACACAATGAAAGCATTTCTAAGAGGGAAACTCATAGCTCTGAGTGCCTCAAATAAGAAACGGGAGAGAGCACATACTAGCAGCTTGACAACACATCTAAAAGCTCTAGAAAAAAAGGAAGCAAATTCACCCAAGAGGAGTAGACGGCAGGAAATAATCAAACTCAGGGGTGAAATCAACCAAGTGGAAACAAGAAGAACTATTCAAAGAATTAACCAAACGAGGAGTTGGTTCTTTGAGAAAATCAACAAGATAGATAAACCCTTAGCTAGACTTACTAAAGGGCACAGGGACAAAATCCTAATTAACAAAATCAGAACTGAAAAGGGAGACATAACAACAGATCCTGAAGAAATCCAAAACACCATCAGATCCTTCTACAAAAGGTTATACTCAACAAAACTGGAAAACCTGGACGAAATGGACAAATTTCTGGACAGATACCAGGTACCAAAGTTGAGTCAGGATCAAGTTGACCATCTAAACAGTCCCATATCACCTAAAGAAATAGAAGCAGTTATTAATAGTCTCTCAGCCAAAAAAAAAAAGCCCAGGACCAGACAGGTTTAGTGCAGAGTTCTATCAGACCTTCAAAGAAGATCTAATTCCAGTTCTGCACAAACTTTTTCACATGATAGAAGTAGAAGGTACTCTACCCAACTCATTTTATGAAGCCACTATTACTCTGATACCTAAACCACAGAAAGATTCAACAAAGATAGAGAACTTCAGACCAATTTCTCTTATGAATATCGATGCAAAAATCCTCAATAAAATTCTTGCTAACCGAATCCAAGAACATATTAAAGCAATCATCCACCCTGACCAAGTAGGTTTTATTCCAGGAATGCAGGGATGGTTTAATATACAAAAATCCATCAATGTAATCCATTATATAAACAAACTCAAAGACAAAAACCACATGATCATCTCGTTAGATGCAGAAAAAGCATTTGACAAGATCCAACATCCATTCATGATAAAAGTTTTGGAAAGATCAGGAATTCAAGGCCCATACCTAAACATGATAAAAGCAATATACAGCAAACCAGTAGCCAACATCAAAGTAAATGGAGAGAAGCTGGAAGCAATTCCACTAAAATCAGGGACTAGACAAGGCTGCCCACTTTCTCCCTACCTTTTCAACATAGTACTTGAAGTATTAGCCAGAGCAATTCGACAACAAAAGGAGATCAAGGGGATACAAATTAGAAAAGAGGAAGTCAAAATATCACTTTTTGCAGATGATATGATAGTATATATAAGTGACCCTAAAAATTCTACCAGAGAACTCCTAAACCTGATAAGCAGCTTCGGTGAAGTAGCTGGATATAAAATAAACTCAAACAAGTCAATGGCCTTTCTCTACACAAAGAATAAACAGGCTGAGAAAGAAATTAGGGAAACAACACCCTTCTCAATAGTCACAAATAGTATAAAATATCTTGGCGTTACTCTAACTAAGGTGGTGAAATATCTGTATGATAAAAACTTCAAATCTCTGAAGAAAGAAATTAAAGAAGATCGCAGAAGATGGAAAGATCTCCCATGCTCATGGATTGGCAGGATCAACATTGTAAAAATGGCTATCTTGCCAAAAGCAATCTACAGATTCAATGCAATCCCCATCAAAATTCCAACTCAATTCTTCAACGAATTAGAAGGAGCAATTTGCAAATTCATCTGGAATAACAAAAAACCTAGGATAGCAAAAAGTCTTCTCAAGGATAAAAAAACCTCTGGTGGAATCACCATGCCTGACCTAAAGCTTTACTACAGAGCAATTGTGATAAAAACTGCATGGTACTGGTATAGAAACAGACAAGTAGACCAATGGAATAGAATTGAAGACCCAGAAATGAACCCACACACCTATGGTCACTTGATCTTTGACAAGGGAGCTAAAACCATCCAGTGGAAGAAAGACAGCATTTTCAACATTTGGTGCTGGCACAACTGGTTGTTATCATGTAGAAGAATGCGAATCGATCCATACTTATCTCCTTGTACTAAGGTCAAATCTAAGTGGATCAAAGAACTTCACATAAAACCAGAGACACTGAAACTTATAGAGGAGAAAGTGGGGAAAAGCCTTGAAGATATGGGCACAGGGGAAAAATTCCTGAACAGAACAGCAATGGCATGTGCTGTAAGATCGAGAATTGACAAATGGGACCTAATGAAACTCCAAAGTTTCTGCAAGGCAAAAGACACCGTCAATAAGACAAAAAGACTACCAACAGATTGGGAAAGGATCTTTACCTATCCTAAATCAGATACGGGGCTAATATCCAACATATATAAAGAACTCAAGAAGGTGGACTTCAGAAAATCAAATAACCCCATTAAAAAATGGGGCTCAGAACTGAACAAAGAACTCTCACCTGAGGAATACCGAATGGCAGAGAAGCACCTGAAAAAATGTTCAACATCCTTAATCATCAGGGAAATGCAAATCAAAACAACCCTGAGATTCCACCTCACACCAGTCAGAATGGCTAAGATCAAACATTCAGGTGACAGCAGATGCTGGCGTGGATGTGAAGAAAGAGAAACACTCCTCCATTGTTGGTGGGATTGCAGGCTTGCACAACCACTCTGGAAATCAGTCTGGCGGTTCCTCAGAAAATTGGACATAGTACTACCGGAGGATCCAGCAATACCTCTCCTGGGCATTTATCCAGAAGATGCCCCAACTGGTAAGAAGGACACATGCTCCACTATGTTCATAGCAGTCTTATTTATAATAGCCAGAAGCTGTAAAGAACCCAGATGCCCCTCAACAGAGGAATGGATACACAAAATGTGGTACATCTACACAATGGAGTACTACTCAGCTATTTAAAAGAATGAATTTATGAAATTCCTAGCCAAATGGATGGACCTGGAGGGCATCATCCTGAGTGAGGTAACACATTCACAAAGGAACTCACACAATATGTACTCACTGATAAGTGGATATTAGCCCCAAACCTAGGATTCCCAAGATGTAAGGTACAATTTGCTAAACACATGAAACTCAAGAAGAATGAAGACTGAAGTGTGGACACTATGCCCCTCCTTAGAATTGGGAACAAAACACCCATGGAAGGAGTTACAGAGACAAAGTTTGGAGCTGAGATGAAAGGATGGACCATGTAGAGACTGCCATATCCAGGGATCCACCCCATAATCAGCATCCAAACGCTGACACCATTGCATACCCTAGCAAGATTTTATTGAAAGGACCCAGATGTAGCTATCTCTTGTGAGACTATGCCGGGGCCTAGCAAACACAGAAGTGGATGCTCACAGTCAGCTAATGGATGGATCACAGGGCTCCCAATGGAGGAGCTAGAGAAAGAACCCAAGGAGCTAAAGGGATCTGCAACCCTATAGGTGGAACAACATTATGAACTAACCAGTACCCCGGAGCTCTTGACTCTAGCTGCATATGTATCAAAAGATGGCCTAATCGGCCATCACTGGAAAGAGAGGCCCATTGGACAAGTAAACTTTGTATGCCCCAGTACAGGGGAATGCCAGGGCCAAAAAGGGGGAGTGGGTGTGTAGGGGAGTGGGGGTGGGTGGGTATCGGGGACTTTTGGTATAGTATTGGAAATGTAAATGAGCTAAATACCTAATAAAAAATGGAAAAAAAAGTGGGTGTAATTATTATAATATCAGATAAAATCGATTTTCAACCAAATGTCATTGAAAATGATAAGAACACTCAATACTCATTAAAAGGAAAACCAAGAAGAAATCTCAACTCTGAACATCTATGCTCCAAATGCAAGGACACCCATCTTCATAAAAGAACTTTACTAATGCTAAAAGCACACATTGCACCTTGCACCATAATTGTGGGGGCCTTCAACATTCCACTCTCTTCAATGGACAGATCAGGGAAACAAAAACTAAACAGAGACACATTGAAAATAGCAAAAGTTATGGACCAAATGGATTTATACAACTTGAGCTCAAGTGTTTTCTTGCCTCCAGCATTTCTCTCTGACTGTTCTGAGTGTTTTGCATAATTTTTTCAGACTCTTTCTTTTATTAGATATTTTCTTTATTTACATTTCAAATGCTATCTTGAAAGTTCTCTATACTCTCCCGCGGCCCTGCTCTCCTATCCACCCACTCCCACTTCTTGGCCCTCGCATTCCCCTGTACTGGGCCATATAAAATTTGCAAGACCAAGGGGCCTCTCTTCCCAATGATGGCCGACTAGGCCGTCTTCTGCTACATATGTAGCTAGAGACATGAGCTCTGGGGCTACTGGTTAGTTCATATTGTTGTTCCACCTATAGGGTTGCAGACCCCTTTAGCTCCTTGGGTGCTTTCTCTACCTCCTCCATTGAGGGCCCTGTGTTCCATCTTATAGATGACTGTGAGGATCTACTTCTGTATTTACCATGCACTGGCATAGCCTCACAAGAGACAGCTATATCAGGGTCCTTTCAGCAAACTCTTGCTGACATATGCAATAATGTCTGAGTTTGGTGGCTGATTAAGGGATGGATCCCTGGGTGGGGTAGTCTCTGGATGGTCCATCTTTTGTCTTAGCTCCAAACTTTGTCTCCTACTTATAAGTGGATATTAGCCCAGAAACTTAGAATACTCAAGATACAATTTGCAAAACACAAGAAAATCAAGAAGAAGGAAGACCAATGTGTGGATACTTCATTCCTCCTTAGAATAGGGAACAAAATACCCATGGAAGGAGTTGCATAAAATTTTTTGTTAGTTCTGTGAAGAGTGCCTTTGTAGTTTTGATGGTGGTCCTATTAAATCTGACCATTATCTTAAGGAATGCAGCCATTTTCATACTATTAATTCTGTCCACTGATGAACACGGAAAACCTCATTTACTGTCTTATCTAATTTTTTCTTCAGTGTCTTAAAGATTTCTTCATAGAAGGCCTTTACCTCCTTAATTAGGTTTATTCTCTGTCTGCTTTGAAGCTATTGCAAATAGGACTTTTTCCTGATTTCTTTTCACCGCATTTATAACTGACACACAGAAAAGCTTTGTCTGCTGTATGCAGATCTTGTGTTTGGCTTCTTTCTGAGTGGTGTTCATGAGCTCTGAGATTTTTCAATTTGTGTTTGGTGTAATTTAAGTTCCAGTAATCCTCAGATAGGTAAATATTGACTTCCTTCTTTCCTATTTTTATCTCTGTTATTTTCTACTAGGGTCTTACTGCTCTAAGGCTTTGAAAGCTATGTTGAACAAGGTCAGGGAGAATTGGCACCCTTTCCTTGTTCTTGAATATAAAGAAACTACTTTCATGTGTTCTCAATTTAGTAGAATGCTTGTATGTTTATTATATGTAATGTTCACTATGTTCATGGATGTTTCTTCTACTCCTAGGTTTTCTTAAAGCTTTTATAATTAAGGGACAGATATAAAACTTTACCAAAGATAGTTCCTCAATTTAAATTATCATGAGATTTCTGTCCTTCAACATACTTATGTACTGTAACGCACTTATTTATTTCTATTGTTGAACTAAGAATACATACTTTATATTTATTAATACAATCAAAATGACTTGTTTTAAACTTTTCATTCTATGCCAATAGTTGGAGTACGTGACAGAAAAAAAAGATGCTAAATAGAAAGTCATATCTTTCTTCAATGTAGCTCCACTAATAATTGTTCTTCTAATAAAATAGTTAATAGGTTTTTGAGGAAGTAACATGAACTACCTAACAAAAGTATGAGTGCCTGTACTTTGTAGCTCATTGATAACTCACCTATTAGTTTTCAACTGCATTGTACGTATTCTCATCTGATTATGTTTGTGCATGATATGTGTAGGTGCTTTCTGGGGTCAGTTGTCTTTTCCCAGCTCAGGCCTACATCTTAAGTACTTTTAGCCATTAAACAATTGCTCTAACCAAGTGACTCACAAAATCTAATACAATAGATCTCAGTGCACAAAAATTACTTGCAAAGCTATTAGTATAATATTAAATCAACCAACATAAGTTACGTAGATAATCAGAGCCCAAACATACAAATACCTATTTATGATTAGTTCAATTATATTAAAAATAGAATGCAATCAATAAAATTACTGGTGCAATAATATTATATGACATTTCCATCTAGTGAAAAAAGCTCTCTACTGTCATCTTTCTCAAATTATGGCCATTAAAAATATAAAATAAGCAGAAAATTATATGATAGAGCCCTAGTAATTATCCAAAGGGGTAATTAAAAGTATAAGACATTAAAATTTGATATTAATTTATATTCCTTTAAGATATAAACATTTGTGAAATGAATATTTATCAGCTTATATCTCTATATAATAAAGTGATAATAACCACAAGTTGTGAAAGTATAATGAGATAAGAGTCACAGGCTACAATTTGTGACTTTTTTTTGCTAACAGTTAAGTTAAAATAAAATTTCTAAGACTCTGTTTTTCTATCTGTAAACTGATGAATGTGAAGTTAAATAATGGTTTTTAGGACCACAGTGTTTTTAGGTGCTTCTCAGCCACTCTGTATTCTCGAGTTGAGAATTCTTTGCTTAGCTCTGTACCCCATTTTTAATAGGGCTATTTGGTTCTCTGGAGTCTAACTTCTTGAGTTCTTTGTATATATTGGATATTAGTCCTCTATGGAATGTAGGTTTGGTAAAGATTTTTTCCCAATATGTTGGTTGTCTTTTTGTCCTATTCACAGTGTCCTTTGTCTTACAGAAGCTTTGCAATTTTATGAGGTCCCATTTGTCAATTCTTGATCTTACAGCACAAGCCATTAGTGTTCTGTTCAGGAATTTTCCCCCTGTGCCCACATGTTGGAGGCTTTTCCCCACTTTCTCCTCTATAAGTTTCAGTGTATCTGGTTTTATGTGGAGGTCCTTAATCCACTTGGACTTGAACTTTGTACATGGAGAGAACTATGGATCCATTTGCATTCTTCTACATGATAACAGCCAGATGAACCAGCAGCACTTATTGAAAATGATGTCTTTTTTCCACTGGATGGTTTTAGCTCCCTTGTCAAAGATCATATGACCACAGGTGTGTGGGTTCATTTCTGGGTCTTCAACTCTATTCCATTCATCTACCTGTCTATCACTGTACTTATACTGTGCAGTTTTTATCACAATTGATCTGTAGTACAGCTTGAGGTCAGGGACAGTGATTCCACCAGTAGTCCTTTTGTTGCTGAAAATAGTTTTTGCTCTCCTAGGTTTTTTGTTATTCCAGATGAATTTGCAAATTGCCTTTTCTAAGTCTGTGAAGAATTGAGTTGGAATTTTGATGGAGATTGAATTGAATCTGTAGATTGCTTTTTATCAAGATGTCCATTTTTACTATAATAATCCTGCCAATCCATGAGCATGGGAGATCTTTCCATCTTCTAAGATCTTTGATTTCTTTCTTCAGAGACTTGATGTTTTTGTCAGACAGATCTTTCATTGCTTAATTATAGTCACACCAAGGTATTTATATTATTTGTGATAATTGTGAAAGGTGTTGTTTCCCTAATTTCTTTCTCAGCCTGTTTATCCATTGTGTAGAGAAAGACCACTGATTTGTTTGAATTAATTTTATATCCAGCTACTTTGCTGAAGTTGTTTATCAGGTTAAGGATTGCTCTGGTGGAATTTTTGGGGTCACTATCATATCATCTGCAAATACTGATGTTTTGACTTCTTCCTTTCTAATTTGTATCCCCTTGCTCTCCTTTTGTTGTCTAATTGCTCTGGCTAGGACATCAAGTACTATATTGAATAGGTAGGGAGAGAGTGGGCAGCATTATCTAGTCCCTGGTTTTAGTGGGATTACTTCAAGTGTCTCTCCATTTAGTTTGATGTTGGCATCTGGTTTGCTTTATATTGCTTTTAAGTTTTTTAGGTACAGGCCTTGAATTCCTAATCTTTCCAAGACTTTTATCATGAGAGGGTGTTGGATTTTGTCAAATGCTTTGTCAACATCTAATGAGATGATCATGTGGTTTTTGTCTTTGAGTTTGTTTATATAATGGATTATGTTCATGAATTTCTGTCTGTTGAACCATCCCTGCATCCCTAGGATGAAGCCTACTTGATCATGATGGATGATCATTTTGATATGTTCTTGGATTTAGTTTGTGGGAATTTTATTGAGTATTTTTGCATCAATATTCACAAGGGAAATTGGTATGAAGTTCTTTTTTGTTGGATCTTTGTCTTCTTTAGGTATCAGAATAAGTGTGTCTTCATGGAACGAATTGGATAAAGTGTCTTCTGTTTCTATTTTGTGGAAGAGTTTAAGGCATATTGGTATTAGGTGTTTTTTGAAGGTCTGATGGATCTCTGCACTAATGCAAATCAAAACAACCCTGAGATTCTACCTCACACCAGTCAGAATGGCTAAGATAAAAACCTCAGGTGACAGCAGATGCTGGCAAGGTTGAGGAGAAAGAGAAACACTCCTACATTGCTGGTGGGATTTCAAGCTGGTACAACCACTCTGGAAATCAGTTTGGTAATTCCTCAGAAAACTGGAGATAGTACTGCTGGAGGATCCAGCAATACCACTGTTGAGTATATACCCAGAAGATGTTCCAACATGAAATAAGGACACATGTTCCACTATGTTATTAATATAAATATCAGCCTTATTTATAATAACCAAAACCTGGAAAGAATCCAGATGTCCCCCATAGAGGAATGGATACAGAAAACATGTTACATAAACACAATGGAGTACTACTCAGCGATTAAAAACAATGAATTTATGAAATTCTTAGACAGATTGATGGAACTAGAAAATATCAACCTGAGTGAGATAACACAATCACAAAAGAACACACATGGTATGCACTCACTGATAAGTGGATATTAGCCCAGAAGCTGGGAATACCCAAGATACAATTCACAGACCACATGAAGCTCAAGAAGAAGGAAGACCAAAGTATGGATACTTCGGTCCTTCCTAGAAGGGGGAACAAAATACTCATGGCAGGAGTTACAGAAACAAAGTGTAGAGCAGAGATTCAAGGAAAGACCTTCCAGAGTCTGCCCCACTTGGGGATCCATCCCATTTACAACCACCAATCTCAGTCACTATTGCGGATGCCAACAAATGCTTGCTGACAGGATCCTGATATAGCTGTCTCCTGAGAGGCTCTGCCCATGCCTGACAAATACAGAAGTTGACACTCATAGCATCATTGGATGGAGCACAGTTCCCCAATCAAGGAGCTAGAGAAAGTATCCAAGGAGCTTTAGGGGTTTGCAGCCCCATAGGAGGAGGAACAATATGAACTAACCAGTACCCCCAGAGCTCCCTAGGAATAAACCACCAAACAAAGAAAACACATGTTGGGATTCATGTCTTTAGCTGCATATTTAGCAGAGGATGGTCTTGTTGGTCATCAATGGGAGGAGAGGCCCTTGGTCCTGTGAAGGTTCTATGCCCCAGTATAGGGGGATGCCAGGGCCAGAAAGCAGGAGTGGATAAGTTGGTGAGTTGGTGAGCAGGAGGTGGATGGGATAGAGGCTTTTAGGGGAATATAGGAAAAGGGATAGCATTTGAAATGTAAATATAATATCTAATAAAAAAGACCACAGCATTTTTAACAGTCTATGGAAAATATGAAAGAACATTTTTAAGTCTATGTGTGGAGAGCCGTGCCGTGAGCAATCGCCATTATAAGATGGCACTGGCCTCCACTGCGCCTAACTAGTAAACAAGCCTTATGTGCAAGTGCAAGAGTGAACTCACGCCTAGTCACTGCCCATCTCGCGCGTAGTAATGGGGTGATGGGCGAGCAACAAATCAGGAGCTGTCATGCCACATCAGGTGCTGAAACGTCACGCTGCGGGCTATATAAGCAGCGCCATTTTCCCGGTTCGGGGTCTTCCCTCCTGATAAGTAAGCAATAAAAGCTTTGCAGCAGAAGATTCTGGTTGTCCTGAGGGTGTTCTTGCCAGCGGGGACAAAAGCTCAGGATATCTATGAAGTGCTTTTATTACTGACAACTATTTCTAATCATATTTGCATTGTAAAATTAACCTCACTTGAAGTGAGCTTTATATCTCTAAACTTTTATTCCTCATTTTATGGTCAAAGCATCTGTTATGGGTCATTGATAAATTAAAGAACAGACAATTATAATGTAAATGTCATAAAAGTAGTAGACTGTGTTATCCTCAGATTAGAAGAAAAGAAAGAAATCTTGTATACTTTTATAAGACAGTATTGTTATGCTAAAAGTAGTTATTTAAAAAAAAAACACTGATGTGTGTTATTACATTACAAAGAAAAATTCACAAATAAAATCCCCTGAGTAAAGTTTCCCCAATCCACAGAAGCCTGGTGTTGAACTGGGACAAGATGACAGACACATCTGAAGAGTCAGACATTTTCATTGTATAGCAGAAAGAGCCAAGTGTGACAGGCAAAGCTATGTCATTGTACTATACATTCTAATTCTTTGAAAACGTCTAAACAACTATTTGCAAAGACACTAAGTCCATAAAGCATTATTCATATGGTAGACCCATGGTAGTGAACTGGGTGCCTTTGCGCAGATGTGGCTTCATATGCATATAGCATGCACTCACTGAATCCTGATGCAGTAAGCAATTTAGAACTGAAGCATAAATTCCACTCAGATGCCTACATAGGTCACAGAAAAGAGATTGGAATACACTTGTCGATTAACATTTGTGGAAGTCCAGGTTTCTTATGTCTGCTCCATGAGTAATATTACTGCTAAACAGGAAGTTAGGAGGGAGATGGAGATGTGTGGTAAAGTTGAGAGGGAACAGGATGGGAAATGTGACCAAGGTCCAGATGATACTTGCAGAACATTTCAAAAAAGTAAAAAAAAAAAAAAAAAAAAAAAAAAAAAAGTCTTTTTCAAAATATAGAATTTAGACAGCAAGCTAAGTAATTTAGTTCATGGGGATAACCAAAAGTTAATACAACAATAAATGCTTTAATTTTTAGAATTAATAATTGAATTATTTGATATGTGACCATTTTAACCATTTTTTTCATAAAATAGAGTAATAGAAGCAACATTATGAACCATAACAGAGAGGGCTTGTCAGAAACAGCAGGGAGATACATCCAAACAAAACTACCAGTATTATACCACACAGAAGAATTTCAGAAAGAACCAGAGAGAAGCAAAATTAGTGAGTTTTTTAAATGTTGAGATAAATAGCTATATAGGAAGAGAATAGCATGTAACCCAAATATATGGGTGTAGGAGCCATGAGAGAGACTCATCCTTAGGAGTTTTTATAACTGCTAAGTTGTACTCCTCATAGAGCATAATAAACATCACAGTTTCAATATTGAGCAAATTTTAAAACAAAGTGTTTTCCCTTATCTTAAATAATATTCTATAAAACAAATCATATTGTCGCTTTATGGGGTACATTGTGAAAGTTAGGGATGAGAAATGGATGCTAATACAGTAATACTCAAGGCTGCAGATACCCTAGCCCTTAGTGAATATATTGTATGTGATGTTTTTGACATCTGTCTTGAGATGTCTTTAAGAAAATATATTCTCTCTATAGGCAATTCTGACTTATCAGTTACATCATACTGTCTTGGCCCTCATTTGCCAGGAGACTCATTCAAATTCCATTAAGTTTCCCAATCATTCTGTCCTGCCTCAAGGTCACTGGTTATTTGCATATCCAAAACTTAGTGACTGATAAACAGTGACCTGCCAGGGCTCTGAAAATGTACGTTGAGTAGTATGAATGGTTTTGCAGAGTCTTCTAGCTCAAGATCCTTCACAAATTCAGCCAACATGTCAGCCAGATCCAAAGTCACTCACAGTTTTGTCTAGAATTTGAAGATCTCTTTTACAGGTAGCTCATCACATGATAAAATAATGTTGGCTGGTAGCAAAAGTTTCTTAAAAGCACCCATGAGACTCATTAAAACATGGCAGCCTGCTCACCATGGAATTATGAATGAGTTTCAAGATAGAATTCACAATGTATGAGAAATCATATAGTTACTTCCACAGCAATGTAGTCCTCAAACCAGCATTCATAAGTGTAGCCTGGCAATTCTGGCTCTTCATCTGGAAGACAGGAATGTCAGTGTATGTGTGCATACATGTGTACATTATTTTCTTAAGGTTCTGAAGCTCAAACACAAGTGATCAACTACTGGACTATATCCTTACCTTTTATGTATATTTTAAACTCTTTAAATTTTCTATTTAACTCAAGAGTTGCAGTTCGCAAAGAAGATTGGTTTTTTTTTTTTTTTTTTTTTTTTTTGGACCGAGTGACTAGTACACTAGTATAGTTGTAGTGATTAGTATAAATTGGTGTAGCCTCCCATAAGCCTGAAGCAGGCTAAAGGAGAACTTTACCTTGTTGCCACTAAGGAGATTATCTAGGGTGGAGCCTTCCTCCCTAGATCACTCTACTGTTCTGCCACTGCCACTGTTCCTCTTCAAGATACTGCTACCTGCTGAGAAGCCCCAGAGCTATTCTGGAGACTACATCCTATCCTGCATGTCATCACCTGCAGCTGGTTCCAGGCTCCAAGGATGAATTGGTGGGAATGAACTTCCCCCACTCTTTTATAAAGCATGTCCACCATTAAAAATTTGCACCTTGAGCAGACTAGTTGTCTTGGTTCCATTATTTCTCAATCTGCCTAGGCTCCCTCTTTCCTTCCAGATTCAAAGATGCCTTCCAGGCTCGAACCCGGACATGTGAGCCGCTGGCGGGCCCCAACAATTGGGAGCTGAATTATCTTCTGTTATCATTAGTCCCCTTAATGGTTATTTGTTGCCAATCTGTGTGATAACAATGAAAAAAAAAAGCCTTCTACATAGTAAGTAAATCATTTTGGAGTGGGCACAGACCACTAGTATCTACATATCCAAATAATAAGAACCTCATTGTATCAAATCAGGGAACTATAAAAGAGATCACCCTGTTTTTCTGTATCCTACCTACCTGATGTTTTCACCAATATAATTTTGAAATACTTTGGTTGATAACTGTTTTCAATCTGTTCTATTAAAATTGCAACTGTTACCATTCTTGAACATGCTAGGTAAGTAACCCAAATATGTGCTCCTGGACTATAGTCACTCATATTTGGGTCTTGAATAAGCTATCTATAGGACTTTTAAATAGAGGTTCTCAATCTGTGGGTTGCAACCCCTTTGAGATTTATATATCACATATACTACATATTCAATTTTAGCAAAATTACAATTATTAAGTGCTTATTGGTTCATCACAACATGAGTAACTATTTGTAAAGATAGAATTATGAAGGTTGGAAAACACTGCTTTAAAGTAAAGATTGTCTGTTTGTTTGTTTTCATGAACAAACTAATTATATAGAACCTAAGCCACTGAAGTAGCCACATCAGGAAAAAATAAATGAGGTTTGTAATATAGGAATAAAATGGGTTACATAATTCTTTGACAAGATATTTCTGCACACTAAAGCTTTCTCTAAAACTCATCAGATTACCATTCCTATTTTCCACTTCATTTTGTCTATGAATATTCATTATATGGATAATGAAACTATTACTAATAGATCCTACATGTATTGCAGGCACCCATGAAAATCTTCAGGAAAACCTTGTTTAAAATTAGGTTCTATTTCATTTTTTCCCTTCCCCCAAATATTTCATTTTTAACAAACTTCCAAAAATAGTCTAATTGAAATGGTCCCATGCTTTTCCACAATTATGGATATCTAGCCTATGGAACTGTTAGTCAAAATAAATATTCTTCAAGGGGTTTTTTGATAATAATATTTTGTGACAGGCATAGAAAAGTAACTAATACAAATGAGTTTATTGTGCTTACTTAAAGCAGCATGACTAACTCAGAAGAAACAAATGCATGTTCAAAAAGTCCAATCCTCATGGGTGATGGACTCAAGCAAACTTCACTCTGTACTACATATACCTCCTTCAATTAACCATCCATCTCCTGTGTGCTTTGCCACCTCCCAGTGTGGGTCATTGGGCTATGCAAAGATAGTCTGGTCTCCAGTCAAGCTGAGATGTTGAACCCCGGGGACCTGGTGGTGATAATTCACCTACATAAGACATAAGGAGTTCTCTCATGTCTCTTGGAACCCTGGCTCCTATCGAAGTTACCGCCCCCTCAGCCCCCACAGGAGAAGTGTGTGGCTAGCAGTCATGTAGTCAATGTCCCAAGCTTCTGACCTTCAGGCAAAACTCCTCCCCAGTTACCTAGCAACAGAAAAGATAGCAGCAAACTTTAAAAGGGCTGTTTGGGCCCCTCCTTGATCTCTCAATCCTCTCCCTCTCTTTGTCTTCTCTCCTCTCTCTTCCTCTCTCTCCCTCTTATTCTATAGTCTTTCTTCTCTCTCTCCCTTTTCCCCTTTGTCTCTTTTTGGCCATGTCCAGTCTCTCTCTCTCTCTCTCTCTCTCAATCTCTCCTTTCTCTCTTTCTCCCTGCCTTTCTATAATAAAGCTCTAAAACCATAGACTGTCTTCTGTTCATCAAGGCCCGTCATGCTTGGAGAATGGGATAGGCTTCCTTCTAATGAGCTGTTTCTAATCTCCCGATGGAAGGTCTTCCTGTGCTCCAGTCAAGGCCTGCTGCACAGACTCTCACCTGTGTGGGAACCTCTCCCCCTCAGCCTTCTCTCCCATAACTGCAGGGGCGACAGGGTGTTTCCCTGGGGCTCCCCAGGTTGGGGACTGCCCCTTGTCCACCCCATGATGAGTGGGGTCAGAGGCTTAGATGCTCACTCAGGCAGAGTGGAAAGCATCTGGCAGCCCACCCCCCCCCACCCCCCCCCACCCCCGCCTGCCTAAAGCATAGGAGGAACTCTGGCTATCCTCCCTCCCACCTCTTTTCCTGGCCCACTTTTTAGTTGACACATCGAAGGATAATCCACATGGAGGTAGAACAAGAGGGAGAAGTTACAAGAATCCTGGATAAGAATCCTGTGTACCTATTCTTTCTACTTGGGTATGTTAATAGCTCAACTACTATTACTATAGATCTCCTTGTTAGTTTCTAATTCCACTTCTTTCATTGCCATGGTTATGGTGTCATGCATCCTATAAGATGTCATAAGAATCTGTTCTATATTATCATCTTATCCCAACAGGCTCAAATAGAAAGGAGAAATAAGATTAAATTTTGTTTTTAGTGGTCCATGCCTGAAAAAAATATCTAGATGTAATTCCACATCGTTAAATTCTAGTTAATAAGCCTAAGAGAGAGTTAAGTCAGTAAGATTATTTGTCATACAAGCATGGAGACCTGAGTTTGATTTCTGGAACACAAGTAAGAAAGCTGGGTACAGTGACATGCTTCTGATTCCAGGACTGGAGGGGCAGAGACAGGTAAATCTTTGCAGTTCATTGGACAGTCAGCCTGAATTCATCTGCAGGGCACAAGGCATCTAAAAAATTAAAAAAAACAACAACAAAAAACAAGATAGATTGTATCTGATGACTGACACCTAAGGTTGAAATACATCCTGTACAGGCATTGTCACATACAAGCACCTGTACATACATGAGCACACATGGGCACATGCTAAAAATGCTAATTAATGAAAACATGAATATACATTATTTTTAGCCGATAAACTGCAGAATCTAATGCAAAGTCTGAAATGAATGTGTGTCTGTTTTGCACATGTCTGTTTCAGCCTTGTAGACCTGAAGAGGCAGTGGTGACAGGTTCTTCATGACATTAACTTGGAAAAGCTTCAAAGGGAAACAAAGCTATCAGATCACTGAAGATTTGGCTTCCAAGCTAGAAAGCAGCAAAGGAAAATAAATCATGTCACTCGAGGCCACTTAAACGGATGTTATGGAAAACTGCTTTGTGAAAAGGAAAGAGAGGGAGAAGGTCTGATTGTGACACTCCCTAAACAATGGGAAAGCCTGGAATTATCCCTCTGAAGAGAAACCAGCATTTAACATTTATAAAACACCTGAGAATAATTAAGCAAACACCTCTAGCTTTATTACATTTCAATTGTACTGAAGTAATTTTCCTTTCATATGATCTTCAATTACTTTTTAACTAAATTTGAAGCTTTGTGAAAGATGGCCTGTCCCTTTACCTTTTTAAAAATAATTGATTTCATAGTGCTGGAGAGATGCAGAGGGTATTTCATGGCATGAACTTATAGTTTTGTTTGTTTGTTTTTCTAAGGGTCACCTTATGAACACATAACTAGAAAATATAGTCTTATTATTAGAAGCTTTAGGAAAAAGACCTGGTTGGAATCTGGAAGAAAAAAAAAAAAAAGCTAGGCTCAGAAACTCACCCCCCATATGTGTTAGTTAAAAAAGAAATAATCATGGAAATCAAATGGCCATATTGGAAAGAGGAACAAAGTCATCCAGTGGTTCTGAGCCCATGTGTTCTAGGTTTACTTAGAGAAAGAATCCAATAAGAGTAGAGCAGATATACACATAATCAATGAATCTTAATAGGCTGAGATACAGTGTGGTTGGCCATGGTCGGTCTCATTTTCTCATTCAAAGAAGTTCACATTTATCAAAGGAATAGTTACTGATGTCATTGCTGAGGGGCTTAACTGTGCTCAGCGGGTGACCTCTTCTTCTCTAGGGAACAGCTAGGTGTAGCCACTGGATACTGGGTTCCCGTGGAAACCAGGAAAGATGGGGTTAGATGGGAAAGTCAGCAAGAGAAATAAGAGCCAAGACATAGTTCTCTGATCAAAGCCCAATGTTTACTTATGAGTCTGAGCTTATAAAGGGGTAGGGTGGGGGAACCCATCCCCCACCATGCCAGGATCTCCTGGTTGCTTTGTCAGGATCTGTCAGGAAAACAAGCTCAGCTACTCAGCAGGTAGCTTCTCACAGGAATCTGCAGAGGTGGCAGACAAAAGACTTTACCTAGAAGGGAAGACTTCACCCTAAGTGAGCAACCAGCTGTGGCAAACCAAGTCTGAGCCATCCTGCTCAAGGCTGGGTGGGTGGAGGGCATAGCCAGGCATCTTAGATATTCTTCTATGCAGGCTTCTGCATCCTGAGGCCTTGCTATTCCAGGACCACCTGGAATAGGACTCCAGAGGAAAGCTTAAGGACAATGATTGATCTCCATGCCTGCAGCCTGTAGCAGGTCAGTGCTTTCTAGCAGAGGAAATTTCTGTCTGCTTCAACCTATTAAAATACTACTTTTGCCACATTATTGATTTTTCTACATTATTATACTATTATCTGCTTATCTCATTATTGTGACAAAACAACTAACCAATTAGAATTTTAAAAGAGGAAGCATTTTCTCGGGTTAATATTTGAGCGGATATAGTCCTCCATGACAAGGAAAATATGAAGACTAGAGTGTTAAGTTTCTAGTAAAAATGCACATTTAGTTGGGAAGCAAGGAGCCATGAGTGCTGGGCTCAATTTGCTTTCCTCTTTTTTATTTCATTAGCTACCCCAGTCCATGTGGTGCTGACCCCATTCTAGGTAAATCTTCCTATAAATACCTTCGTCATCATATACTCAGAGTTGTGTTTCCACGGTGATTGAGAATCTAATCAAGTTGACAATGAAGATGACCCATCACATGTGCCATTCAAATTTTTACTGGTTACTTTTACAACAGTTTGTCTATCATGCACAAGACAGAGAGGAAAAAAATGTACTATAATGGTATGTAGAAGGTTCAGACATGTGTCCAAAACCAAAGCTACTAATTAGATACTAGTGCTGAATTTGAACTTATGTCTAAGCCACAATGTCTAGGATACTATGGGAAAACTTTTTAAGGTTCAAGTCTACCATTGTCTGATAGCCTTCCAGGCTCAAAACAATATATAGGACTCCCTTCATTGTCAGGGCTTCTCCTTCTCTGACCTTGTCTGGGGAGTTCAAAACCCTCATACTTCTACCCGCAGAATAATACCACATAGCTTTAATTACAGACTCCACTTCCTCTCTCCTGATAAGAACCCATTCAGTTAGCACAGGAAATTCCTGAAATGCTTCCCCA